>NC_061512.1:171150130-171160934 GCF_022539505.1 Lolium rigidum | reverse complement strand
CCATATTCGAAAATGTAAACACGATTTTTCGGGCGCACTCCATCACCGCTGCCGTACGAGGGAGAAAAGGTAAAGTGGCATATAAGAGGAGAGAAGGGTGGGAGTGGGCAGACCCACGTGGGTGGGACCCATGTGGGCAAACAAAAAATCAACAAACTGCACGAATGCATGGGAATACTACTCGGAAGGACTCATACGTTGCTAGCTGGTTGGGAAAGTCAGCTGTCAAACTATAATCTCAACCATCACAGATACGAGGTCGCTCCCCTCCCCTCCCCCCTGCGTCGCCTAACCCTAGGCGACACGGGGCAACCGCGCTCTGATGTCCTCACAAGAGAACTCACAAATCGACGATACAGAGAATGGAATTGAGACGCGATGAGCAGGAGAGTGGGAGGATGACGAAAGGGGATTAGGGTTTTAGATTCAATTTCAAATTCGATGTGTGTTGTGTTGCCACTCAGCGACTATATATTACATGGGTCGAAGCCAAACACCACGCACGTTTGAAGCGGTAACTTGGCACCTACTCTGACGCTCGCGATCAGTTCGTCAGTGCTTCATCAGCAGTACTGACACGCGCCGGCACCTCCAAGGCCCTCCCCCACCTCCCTCCCCTCCGCCCGCCACCGCTAGAGGTCACCGACGGGCAAAGCCCGGGCATTGACGGCGGCGGCGGGGCTTTCTCTGTGGGTGGCGCCCCTTCCGTGTGGCGGTGAGATACGTCTCCGACGTATCGATAATTTATTATGTTCCATGCCACATTATTGATGATATCTACATGTTTTATACATACTTTATGTCATATTTATGCGTTTTCCGGAACTAACCTATTGACGAGATGCCGAAGTGCCAGTTCCTGTTTTCTAGCTGTTTTTGGTTTCGAAATCCTAGTAAGGAAATATTCTCGGAATTGGACGAAATCAACGCCTAGGGTCCTATTTTTCCACGAAGCTTCCAGAAGTCCGAAGGGGAAACGAAGTGGGGCCACGAGGTGGGGACACAGTAGGGCGGCGCGGCCCAAGCCCTGGCCGCGCCGGCCTATTGTATGGTCCCACCAGGACCCCTCCGAGGCTGCCCTTCCGCCTACTTAAGGTCTCCGTCGCGAAAACCCTATCACGTTCGACGAAACCAGAGAAAACCTTCAAGAGCCGCCGCCATCGCGAAGCCAAGATCTGGGGGACAGGAGTCTCTGTTCCGGCACGCCGTCGGGACGGGGAAGTGCCCCCGGAAGGCTCCTCCATCGACACCACCGCCATCTTCGTCAACGCTGCTGTCTCCCATGAGGAGGGAGTAGTTCTCCATCGAGGCTCGGGGCTGTACCGGTAGCTATGTGGTTAATCTCTCTCATATGTGCTTCAATACAATAATCTCGTGAGCTGCTTTACATGATTGAGATTCATATGATGATGCTTGTAATCTAGATGTCATTATGCTAGTCAAGTGGGTTTTACTTATGTGATCTCCGGAGACTCCTTGTCCCACGTGTGTAAAGGTGACAGTGTGTACACCGTGTGGGTCTCTTAGGCTATATTTCACAGAATACTTATTCACTGTTATGAATGGCATAGTGAAGTGCTTATTTATATCTCTTTATGATTGCAATGTGTTTTGTATCACAATTTATCTGTGTACTACTCTAGTGATGTTATTAAAGTAGTTTATTCCTCCTGCACGGTGTAATGGTGACAGTGTGTGCATCGTGTAGTACTTGGCGTGGGCTATGATTGTGATCTCTTGTAGATTATGAAGTTAACTATTGCTATGATAGTGTTGATGTGATCTATTCCTCCTTTCGTAGCGTGAAGGTGACAGTGTGTGTGCTATGTTAGTACTTGGTTTGGTTATGTTGATCTATTATGCACTCTAAGGTTATTTAAATATGAACATTGAATATTGTGGAGCTTGTTAACTCCGGCATTGAGGGTTCGTGTAATCCTACACAGTTAGTGGTGTTCATCATCCAACAAGAGGGTGTAGAGTCTAGCATTTATCTATTTATTCTGTTATGTGATCAATGTTGAGAGTGTCCACTAGTGAAAGTATGATCCCTAGGCCTTGTTCCTAAATACTGCTATCGCTGCTTGTTTACTGTTTTGCTGCATCTTACTTCCTGCAATATTACTACCATCAATTGCACGCCAGCAAGCACTTTTCTGGCGCCGTTACTACTGCTCATATTAATTCATACCACTTGTATTTCACTATCTCTTCGCCGAACTAGTGCACCTATTAGGTGTGTTGGGGACACAAGAGACTTCTTGCTTTGTGGTTGCAGGGTTGCTTGAGAGGGATATCTTTGACCTCTTCCTCCCTGAGTTCGATAAACCTTGGATGATCCACTTAAGGGAAACTTGCTGCTGTTCTACAAACCTCTGCTCTTGGAGGCCCAACACTGTCTACAAGAATAGAAGCACCCGTAGACATCACGGTGGAGACGAGCTCCGACAGTTCTGCGGCGGCACGATGTTGTGTGCGGTTCCCTGCGACGGGCTCGGTGCAATGATGGAGGGTGAGGTGGTCGTCTTCTCGGCGGTGGTGCCCCTGCGGTGGTGGCCTGCATACGGGTCTGCAGAGCTATCTGGCACCGTGGTGGTGCCGGCAACGATGGGCTAGGCGGCGATGGCTGAGGATCCTGGCAGCGCAGCTGGTCCTTCCGGATCGTGCTGCGGTCGATATAGGCTTGGCGTGCATGCTGCTGGCGCGGAAGCCTGTACTCCTGGTTCTCTGGGCTGAGATGCGGGGCTTGTGGCGTGCGACAGTGTGGTGGTGTTGGGTGTTGAGACGATCGTGTGTGTGGACCACAACTCTGCAACGCCGACATCGAGGTGCTGCGACGCAATGCATAACTCCAAAATGATAACGGCAAATCAGTAAGAGACATCATAGAACGAACCATATCTAAGAGAGTTCGATTACGACGTTCGGACACACCGTTTCGTTGTGGTGTTCCCGGCGGTGTCAATTGTGAAAGTATTCCGCATTTCTTTAAATGCATGCTAAACTCATAACTCAGATATTCACCTCCACGATCAGATCATAGAAATTTAATCTTCTTGTTACGTTGATTTTCTACTTCACTTTGGAATTCCTTAAACTTCTCGAAAGTTTCGGATTTATGTTTCATGAAATAGATATACCCATATCTACTCAGATCATCTGTGAAGGTTAGAACATAACGATAACCACCGCGCGAGGCTACACTCATTGGTCCACACACATCGGTATGTATGATTTCCAATAAGTCTGTAGCTCGCTCCATAATACCAGAGAATGGAGTCTTAGTCATTTTTCCCATTAGACATGTTTCGCATTTATCAAGTGACTCAAAGTCAAGTGATTCAAGTAATCCATCGGTATGGAGTTTCTTCATGCGTTTCACTCCAATATGACCAAGACGACAGTGCCACATATAAGTAGAATTATCATTTAATTTAATTTGCTTAGCATCAATGTTATGAATATGTGTATCACTACTATCGAGATCTAATAGAAATAAACCATTCTTTTCAGGTGCTCGACCATAAAAGATATTATTCATAAAAATAGAACAACCATTATTCTCAGACTTGAATGAATAACCGTGTTGCATTAAACAAGATCCAGATATAATGTTCATGCTCAACGCGGGTACAAAATAACAATTATTGAGGTTTAAAACTAATCCCGAAGGTAGATGTAGAGGGAGTGTGCCGACAGCGATCACATCAACTTTGGATCCATTTCCAACGTGCATCGTCACTTCATCCTTCAATAGTCTTCGTTTATTCTTTAGTTCCTGTTTCGAGTTACAAATATGAGCAACCGAACCAATATCAAATACCCAGGTACTAGTACGAGAACCAGTAAGATAAACATCTATAACATGTATATCAGATATACCTTCTTTCTTCTTCTTGACAAGGCCGCTCTTCAGATCAACCAAATACTTGGAGCAATTACGCTTCCAGTGTCCCTTCTCCTTGCAGTAATAGCACTCACATCAGTCTTAGGGCCATTCTTAGGTTTCACAGGAGGCATGGCAGCTTTCTTGCCACCCTTCTTGAATTTGCCTTTAGACTTGCCCTGTTTCTTGAAACTGGTGGTCTTGTTGACCATCAACACTTGGTGCTCTTTCTTTATCTCAACCTCAGCATATTTCAGCATGGTGAAGAGTTCAGGTAACTCTTTGTTCATGTTCTGCATATTGTAGTTCATCACAAAGTTCTTGTAACTAGGTGGCAGTGATTGAAGGACACGATTAATCCCCAGTCTGTTAGGAATCACTATTCCCAAGTCACCGAGTTTCTTCGCATGCCCGGTCATGGCGAGCATGTGCTCACTAACGGAGCTGCCTTCTTCCATCATGCAGCCGAAGAAGTGTTTCGATGCTTCATAGCATTCCATAGCCGCATGAGTTTCAAAGATAGCTTTCAGCTCATTGACCAACTCATGAGGATCGTGGTGCTCAAAACGTTTTTGAAGATCGGCTTCCGGATCGCATAGGATGGCACACTGAACTTGAGAGTAACGAGTTTTCCGAGTCGCATAAACATTCTTTACTTCATCGGTTTCAGTTTCTGCAGGAGGGTCACCTAGCGGTGCATCAAGCACATATTGCAGATTTCCGCCAGCGAGGAAAATCCTCACATGACGGAACCAGTCGGTGAAGTTGCTACCGTTGCTCTTAAGCTTTTCTTTCTCTAGGAACTGGTTAAAATTGATTGGGGACGCCATATCTACAACATATATTTGCAATAGTTTAGACTAAGTTTATGACAAATTGAGTTCAAATTTTAATTCAACAAAATTAAAAATCTAGGTGAACTCCCACTCAAAACAATATCCCTCGAATTGTCTTAGTGATCACACGAACCAAATCCACCACACCAAGTCCGATCATCACGAGACAAGATGTAACTTCAATGGCGAACACTCAAAGTGTTCATCATATCAATCATATGATTCACGCTCTACCTTTCGGTATCACGTGTTCCGAGACCATGTCTGTACATGATAGGCTCATCAAGGCAACCTTAGTATCCGCATGTGCAAAACTGGCTTGCACCCGTTGTATGCACTTGTTGATTCTATCACACCCGATCATCACGAGATGCTTCGAAACGACAAGTCTTGGCAACGGTGCTACTAAGGATGAACACTTTATTATCTTGATATTTTAGTGAGATGGATCATCTTATAATGCTACCGTCGCGATCTAAGAAAAATAAGATGCATAAAAGGATTAACATCACATGCAGTTCATATGTGATATGATATGGCCCCTTTGTCTTTGCGCCTTTGATCTTCATCTCCAAAGCACGGACATGATCTCCATCATCAACGGGCATGATTTCCATCATCGTCGGCGTAGCGTCAAGGTCAATGGCGCTGTCTTCATGATTGTTCTCCAATGTAGCAACTATTACAACTTCTTTGAAATACTACTCAACATGAAATTTAAAGACAACCATAAGGCTCCTGCCGGTTGCCGCAATACAATAATGATCATCTCATACATAGTCATCATCACATTATGGCCATATCACATCACCAAACCCTGCAAAAACAAGTTAGACGTCTCTAATATGGTTTGCATATTTTAAGTGGTTTAGGGTTTTTGAGTGAGATCTAATCTACCTACGAACATGAACCACAACGGTGATACTAGTGTTGTCAATAGAAGAGTAAATTGAATCTTCACTATAGTAGGAGAGACAGACACCCGCAAAGCCACTTATGCAATACAAGTTGCATGTCGAGCGTGGAGCAAATCTCATGAACGCGGTCATGTAAAGTTAGCCCGAGCCGCTTCATCCCACTATGCCACAAAGATGCAAAGTACTCAAACTAAAGACAACATAAGCATCAACGCCCACAAAACAATTGTGTTCTACTCGTGCAACCATCTATGCATAGACACGGCTCTGATACCACTGAAGGGATTCGTAGCATAGAAAACAAAAAAATTCCTACCGCGAGAACGCAATCCAAGCCAAGATGCAATCTAGAAGACGGTAGCAACGAGGGGATGAACGAGACTAACCCTTGAAGATTTCCAAAGCCTACAAGAGGAGGCTCTCGTTGCTGCGGTAGATGATCACTTGCCGCTTTCAAAAGCGCGTAGAAGATCTTGACGGTGCCACAATCGGGCAGCACCTCCGTACTCGGTCACACGTTCGGTGTTGATGAAGACGACGTCCTTCTCCCGTTCCGGCGGGCAGCGGAAGTAGTAGCTCCTCCTTGAATCCGGCAGCACGACGGCGTGGTGGCGGTGTCGATGGAGATCTCCGGCGGAGCTTCGCTAAGCGTTGCGGGAGAGGTGGAGGAGTGGGGCGGCTAGGATTTGAGGAGAGGGGGTGGCCGACCTCCAAGGGGTGCGGCCAAGGTGGTGGCTTTGGTGTGGCCGGCCCCCTCCCCATGCCCCTCATTATATAGGTGGAACCCCCAAGTGTTGGACTACAAGTCTTCGAATAAGACCCCAACCCAAAACCTTCCATGTGTAGGGAAACCTACCCAAGGTGGGATTCCCACCTCAAGTGGGACTCTCACCCTTCCATGAGGGGGGTGGCCAGCCACCCTTGGTGGAGTCCACCTGGGACTCCACCCCTCTAGGGTTGGCCGGCCATGGGAGGTGGAGTCCTGATACGTCTCCGACGTATCGGTAATTTCTTATGTTCCATGCCACATTATTGATGATATCTACATGTTTTATACACATTATATGTCGTATTTATGCATTTTCCGGCACTAACCTATTAACGAGATGCCGAAGAGCCGGTTCGTTGTTTTCTCGCTGTTTTTGGTTTCAGAAATCCTACAAAGGAAATATTCTCGGAATTGGACGAAATCAACGCCCAGGGTCCTATTTTTGCACGAAGCTTCTAGAAGACCGAGGGGGAAAGGAAGTGGGGCCACGAGGCGCCGCCACAACAGGGCGGCGCGGCCCGGACCACGGCCGCGCGGCCACGGCGTGTGGGGCCCTCGTGTGGCCCCCCACGTTGCCCTTCCGCCTACTTAAAGCCTTCGTCGCGAAACCCCCAGTACCGAGAGCCACGATACGGAAAACCTTCCAGAGACGCCGCCGCCGCAATCCCATCTCGGGGGATTCTGGAGATCACCTCCGGCACCCTGCCGGAGAGGGGAATCATCTCTCGGAGGACTCTTCACCGCCATGGTCGCCTCCGGAGTGATGAGTGAGTAGTTCACCCCCGGACTATGGGTCCATAGCAGTAGCTAGATGGTTGTCTTCTCCTCATGTGCTTCATTGTCGGATCTTGTGAGCTGCCTAACATGATCAAGATCATCTATCTATAATTCTATATGTTGTGTTTGTCGGGATCCGATGGATAGAGAATACTATGTTATGTTGATTATCAATCTATTACCTATGTGTTGTTTATGATCTTGCATGCTCTCCGTTATTAGTAGAGGCTCTGGCCAAGTTTTTACTCTTAACTCCAAGAGGGAGTATTTATGCTCGATAGTGGGTTCATGCCTCCATTAAATGCGGGACGAGTGACGGAAAGTTCTAAGGTTGTGGATGTGCTGTTGCCACTAGGGATAAAACATTGATGCTATGTCCGAGGATGTAGTTATTGATTACATTACGCACCATACTTAATGCAATTGTCCGTTGTTTTGCAACTTAATACTGGAAGGGGTTCGAGATGATAACTCTGAAGGTGGACTTTTTAGGCATAGATGCATGCTTGGATAGCGGTCTATGTATTTTGTCGTAATGCCCAATTAAATCTCACAATATTCATCATATCATGTATGTGCATTGTCATGCCCTCTCTATTTGTCAATTGCCCGACTGTAATTTGTTCACCCAACATGCTATTTATCTTATGGGAGAGACACCTCTAGTGAACTGTGGACCCCGGTCCATTCTTTTACATCGAATACAATCTACTGCAATACTTGTTCTACTTGTTTTCTGCAAACAATCATCATCCACACTATACATCTAATCCTTTGTTACAGACAAGACGGTGAGATTGACAACCTCACTGTTTCGTTGGGGCAAAGTACTTTGGTTGTGTTGTGCAGGTTCCACGTTGGCGCCGGAATCCCTGGTGTTGTGCCGCACTACATCTCGCCGCCATCAACCTTCAACGTGCTTCTTGGCTCCTCCTGGTTCGATAAACCTTGGTTTCTTTCTGAGGGAAAACTTGCTGTTGTACGCATCACACCTTCCTCTTGGGGTTCCCAACGGACGCGTGCTGTACGCGTATCAAGACTGTTTTCTGGCGCCGTTGCCGGGGACCTGAAGAAAAGTTACACAATAGAGATCTCTAACTCCCACGTCAACTTCACGCCAGCAACTATTTTCTGGCGCCGTTGCCGGGGAGATCAAGACACGCTGCAAGGGGAGTCTCCACAACCCAATCTCTTTACTTTGTTTTTGTCTTGATTTATTTTATTTACTACTTTTTTTGATGCATTATATCAAAACACAAAAAAATTAGTTGCTAGCTTTACTTTATTTACTGTCTTGCACTCTATATCAAAAACACAAAAAAAAATTATTTACTTGCATTTGCTTTACTTATTTCAACATGTTTCCTTTTAATTTTACTGTAAAAGATATACCTGTGGGACAAGGGTCTATAATTGGAAGAGATAATATAGAAGAATTTTTCACCCATATTAGTATGCATGAAGATCTTAAAGATATACCCCTTGCAAAAGTTGTCCCTACTTATGAAGATGCCTCTGTTTGTTTGGTACGCATGATGGAAGCTAGATTTATTAGTCTCAACCCCATGATACAACACATGTTTCTTACACTTTCTGATATGGAGCGGGGAGAGAAGAGAGATTTTGTTCTAAAAGTCTTAGTGCGGGAATTTGCAGATATAGCTAAAGAAGCTAGAAAAGTTTTTAGTAAGCATGAAAGGCTTGGTATGATCACCGATTTTAAAAGAACACTTGAAAAAATGGATATGGATAGAATAAGGTACACTAATAATGTTAATGATGGTGGGGAGATTAAGGCACCAATACCATGTAAGCTCCTAGCAATGCATGAAGCTCTAGATAATAATTATGCTTGGCTTGTTCCTGAAAATTTGTTTGATGAGAGCGAGCAAGCCCAAGACTAATGAAAAGGGAGCCGCTGAAACTTATGTATCCAGCATACTATGCATGGTTGAGAAAACTCCCAACACCCAAGGTAATGTCGATGCTCCACCTCTTGATAACACTTGATATACACTTTCGCGCCTAGGCTGAAAGGCGTTAAAGAAAAGCGCTTATGGGAGACAACCCATGTTTTTACTACAGTATTTTTGTTTTATATTTGAGTCTTGGAAGTTGTTTACTACTGTAGCAACCTCTCCTTATCTTAGTTTTGTGCATTGTTGTGCCAAGTAAAATCGTTGATAATAAGGTTCATACTAGATTTGGATTGCTGCGCAGATTTCTTTGCTGTCACGAATTTCAACCTGCCTCTCTGTAGGTAGCTCAGAAAAATATTCCAATTTACGTGCGTGATCCTCAGATATGTACGCAACTTTAATTAAATTTGGGCATTTTCATTTGAGCAAGTCTGGTGCCTCAATAAAATTCATCTTTACGGACTGTTCTGTTTTGACAGATTCTGCCTTTTATTTCGCATTGCCTCTTTTGCTATGATGGATGAATTTCTTTGTTCCATTAATGTCCAAGTAGCTTTATGCAATGTCCAGAAGTGTTAAGAATGATTGTGTCACCTCTGAACATGTTAATTTTTATTCTGCACTAACCCTCTAATGAGTTGTTTCGAGTTTGGTGTGGAGGAAGTTTTCAAGGATCAAGAGAGGAGATGATACGATATGATCAAGGAGAGTGAAAGCTCTAAGCTTGGGGATGCCCCGGTGGTTCACCCCTGCATATTTTAAGAAGACTCAAGCGTCTAAGCTTGGGGATGCCCAAGGTATCCCCTTCTTCATCAACAACATTATCAGGTTCCTCCCCTGAAACTATATTTTTATTCCATCACATCTTATGTACTTTGCTTGGAGCGTCGGTTTGTTTTTGTTTTGTTTGAATAAAATGGATCCTAGCATTCATTGTGTGGGAGAGAGACACGCTCCGCTGTTGCATATGGACAAATATGTCCTTAGGCTTTACTCATAGTATTCATGGCGAAGGTTGAATCTTCTTCGTTAAATTGTTATATGGTTGGAATTGGGAAATGCTACATGTAGTAATTCTAAAACATCTTGAATAATTTGATACTTGGCAATTGTTGTGCTCATGTTTAAGCTCTTGCATCATATACTTTGCACCCATTAATGAAGAAACACCTAGAGCTTGCTAAATTTGGTTTGCATATTTGGTCTCTCTAAAGTCTAGATAATTTCTAGTATTGAGTTTGAACAACAAGGAAGACGGTGTAGAGTCTTATAATGTTTACAATATGTCTTTTATGTGAGTTTTGCTGCACCGGTTCATCCTTGTGTTTGTTTCAAATAACCTTGCTAGCCTAAACCTTGTATCGAGAGGGAATACTTCTCATGCATCCAAAATCCTTGAGCCAACCACTATGCCATTTGTGTCCACCATACCTACCTACTACATGGTATTTCTCCGCCATTCCAAAGTAAATTGCTTGAGTGCTACCTTTAAAATTTCCATTCTTTACCTTTGCAATATATAGCTCATGGGACAAATAGCTTAAAAACTATTGTGGTATTGAATATGTACTTATGCACTTTATCTTTTATTAAGTTGCTTGTTGTGCGATAACCATGCTTCAGGGACGCCATCAACTACTCTTTGTTGAATATCATGTGAGTTGCTATGCATGTCCGTCTTGTACTGAAGTAAGGGAGAT
>NC_061512.1:171103632-171150030 GCF_022539505.1 Lolium rigidum | reverse complement strand
TGATGGCGTGTATTTCACACGTTCGTTGGGCAACCCCAAGAGGAAGGTATGATGCGCACAGCAGCAAGTTTTCCCTCGGAAAGAAACCAAGGTTTATCGAACCAGGAGGAGCCAAGAAGCACGTTGAAGGTTGATGGCGGCGGGATGTAGTGCGGCGCAACACCGGAGATTCCGGCGCCAACGTGGAACCTGCACAACACAACCAAAGTACTTTGCCCCAACGAAACAGTGAGGTTGTCAATCTCACCGGCTTGCCGTAACAAAGGATTAACCGTATTGTGTGGATGATGATTGTTTGCGGAGAAAACAAGTAAAAACAAGTATTGCAAGTAGATTGTATTTCAGTAAAGAGAATTGGACCGGGGTCCACAGCTCACTAGAGGTGTCTCTCCCATAAGACGAACAACATGTTGGGTGAACAAATTACAGTTGGGCAATTGACAAATAAAGAGAGCATGACCATGCACATACATATCATGATGAGTATAGTGAGATTTAATTGGGCATTACGACAAAGTACATAGACCGCCATCCAACCGCATCTATGCCTAAAAAGTCCACCTTCAGGTTATCATCCGAACCCCCTCCAGGTATTAAGTTGCTAAACAACGGACAATTGCATTAAGTATGGTGCGTAATGTAATCAACAACTACATCCTTAGACATAGCATCAATGTTTTATCCCTAGTGGCAACAAGCACAACACAACCTTAGAACTTTCTCGTCACTCGTCCCGGTGTCAATGCGGCATGAACCCACTATCGAGCATAAGTACTCCCTCTTGGAGTTAAAAGCATCTACTTGGCCAGAGCATCTACTAATAACGGAGAGCATGCAAGATCATAAACAACACATGACATAACTTTGATAATCAACATAACAAGTATTCTCTATTCATCGGATCCCAACAAACGCAACATATAGAATTACATATAGATGATCTTGATCATGATAGGCAGCTCACAAGATCCGACAATGATAGCACAATGGGGAGAAGACAACCATCTAGCTACTGCTATGGACCCATAGTCCAGGGGTAGACTACTCACTCATCACTCCGGAGGCGACCATGGCGGTGTAGAGTCCTCCGGGAGATGATTCCCCTCTCGGCAGGGTGCCGGAGACGATCTCCGGGATCCCCCGAGATGGGATCGGCGGCGACGGCGTCTCAGTAATGTTTTCCGTATCGTGGCTCTCGGTACTGGGGGTTTCGTCACGGAGGCTATTTGTAGGCGGAAGGGCAAGTCAAGAGGCGGCACGGGGGGCCCACACCACAGGGCCGCGCGGCCAAGGGGGGGGGCCGCGCCGCCCTAGGGTTTGGCTCCCCCGTGGCCCCTCTTCGTCTCGTCTTCGGTCTTCTGGAAGCTTCGTGAGAAAATAGGCCTCTGGGCCTTTTATTTCGTCCAATTCCGAGAATATTTCTTTACTAGGATTTCGAAACCAAAAACAGCGAAAACAAGAATCGGCACTTCGGCATCTTGTTAATAGGTTAGTTCCAGTAAAATGCACGAATATGACATAAAGTGTGCATAAAACATGTAGATAACATCAATAATGTGGCATGGAACACAAGAAATTATCGATACGTTGGAGACGTATCAGCATCCCCAAGCTTAGTTCTGCTCGTCCCGAGCGGGTAAAACGATAACAAAGATAATTTCCGGAGTGACATGCCATCATAAACTTGATCATACTATTTGTAAAGCATATGTAGTGAATGCAGCGATCAAAACAATGTGTATGACATGAGTAAACAAGTGAATCATAAAGCAAAGACTTTTCATGAATAGCACTTCAAGACAAGCATCAATAAGTCTTGCATAAGAGTTAACTCATAAAGCAATAATTCAAAGTAAAGGTATTGAAGCAACACAAAAGAAGATTAAGTTTCAGCGGTTGCTTTCAACTTGTAACATGTATATCTCATGGATATTGTCAACATAGAGTAATATAATAAGTGCAATAAGCAAGTATGTAAGAATCAATGCACAGTTCACACAAGTGTTTGCTTCTTGAGGTGGAGAGAAATAGGTGAACTGACTCAACATTGAAAGTAAAAGAATGGTCCTCATAGAGGAAAAGCATCGATTGCTATATTTGTGCTAGAGCTTTGATTTTGAAAACATGAAACAATTTTGTCCACGGTAGTAATAAAGCATATGCATCATGTAAATTATATCTTATAAGTTGCAAGCCTCATGCATAGTGTACTAATAGTGCTCGCACCTTGTCCTAATTAGCTTGGACTACCTGGATTATCACCGCAATACATATGCTTTAACCAAGTTTCACAAAGGGGTACCTCTATGCCGCTCTGTACAAAGGTCTAAGGAGAAAGCTCGCATTTGGATTTCTCGCTTTTGATTATTCTCAACTTAGACATCCATACCGGGACAACATAGACAACGGATAATGGACTCCTCTTTTAATGCTTTAAGCATTTGACAACAATTAATTCTTTTCTCATTAGAGATTTGAGGATATTTGTCCAAAACTGAAACTTCCACCATGAATCATGGCTTTAGTTAGCGGCCCAATGTTCTTCTCTCACAATATGCATGCTCAAACCATTCAACTCGGTGTAGATCTCCCTTACTTCGGACAAGACGAACATGCATAGCAACTCACATGAAATTCAACAAAGAGTTGATGGCGTTCCCCGATAAACATGGTTATCGCACAACAAGCAACTTAATAAGAGATAAAGTGCATAATTACATATTCAATACCACAATAGTTTTTAAGCTATTTGTCCCATGAGCTATATATTGCGAAGGTGAATGATGGAATTTTAAAGGTAGCACTCAAGCAATTTACTTTGGAATGGCGGGAAAATACCATGTAGTATAGGTAGGTATGGTGGACACAAATGGCATAGTGGTTGGCTCAAGTATTTTGGATGCATGAGAAGTATTCCCTCTCGATACAAGGTTTAGGCTAGTAAGGCTTATTTGAAACAAACACAAGGATGAACCGGTGCAGCAAAACTCACATAAAAGACATATTGTAAGCATTATAAGACTCTACACCGTCTTCCTTGTTGTTCAAACTCAATACTAGAAATTATCTAGACCTTAGAGAAACCAAATATGCAAACCAAATTTTAGCATGCTCTATGTATTTCTTCATTAATGGGTGCAAAGCATATGATGCAAGAGCTTAAACATGAGCACAACAATTGCCAAGTATCACATTACCCAAAACATTTATAGCAATTACTACATGTATCATTTTCCAATTCCAACCATATAACAATTTAACGAAGGAGAAACTTCGCCATGAATACTATGAGTAGAAACCAAGGACATATTTGTCCATATGCTACAGCGGAGCGTGTATCTCTCCCATAAAGTGAATGCTAGGATCCATTTTATTCAAACAAAACAAAAACAAAAACAAACCGACGCTCCAAGAAAAAGCACATAAGATGTGGCCGAATAAAAATGTAGTTTCGGGGGAGGAACCCGATAATTTGTTGATGAAGAAGGGGATGCCTTGGGCATCCCCAAGCTTAGACGCTTGAGTCTTCTTGATATATGCAGGGGTGAACCACCGGGTGCATCCCCAAGCTTAGAGCTTTCACTCTCCTTGATCATGTTGCATCATACTCCTCTCTTGATCCTTGAAAACTTCCTCCACACCAAACTCGAAACAACTCATTAGAGGGTTAGTGCACAATATAAATTGACATATTCAGAGGTGACACAATCATTCTTAACACTTCTGGACATTGCATAATGCTACTGGACATTAGTGGATCAAAGAAATTCATCCAACATAGCGAAAGAGGCAATGCGAAATAAAAGGCAGAATCTGTCAAAACAGAACAGTTCGTATTGACGAATTTTAAAATGGCACCAGACTTGCTCAAATGAAAATGCTCAAATTGAATGAAAGTTGCGTACATATATGAGGATCATGCACGTAAATTGGCATAATTTTCTGAGCTTCCTGCAGGGCAGTGGGCTCAGATTAGTGACAGCAAAGAAATCTGGAACTACGCAGTAATCCAAATCTAGTACTTACTTTTCTATCAACGGCTTAACTTGGCACAACAAAACTCAAAACTAAGATAAGGAGAGGTTGCTACAGTAGTAAACAACTTCCAAGACACAAAATAAAAACAAAGTACTGTAGGTAAAAACATGGGTTGTCTCCCATAAGCGCTTTTCTTTAACGCCTTTCAGCTAGGCGCAGAAGGTGTGTATCAAGTATTATCGAAGGGTGGTACTTCTACAGCGGGGTGTGGGTTCTTCTCAACCAGGCATATTATATTAGATACATAAGTTTTAGCATCTCCCTTTTCATTAGTCTTAGGCGTGCTACTCTCATCAAACAAATTTTCAGGAACAAGCCAAGCATAATTATTTTCTAGTGCATCATTCATAGCTAGGAGCTTGCATGGTATTGGTGCTTTGATCTCCCCACCATCATCAATATTATTAGTGTATCTTATTCTATCCATATCCATCTTTTCAAGGAGACTAACAAAATTAGTAGGAGAACCAAGCATATTAAATTTAGCAAAGACCTTTCTAGCTTCTCTTGCTAGACCACCAAATTCTCTAAGAAGGGTTTCTAAAACAAAATCTTTCTTTTCCCCCTCTTCCATATCACCAAGTGTAAGAAACATGTGTTGGATTATAGGATTGAGATTAACAAATTTAGTTTCCAACAAGCGAACTAAATGCGCGGCAGCAATTTCATAAGTAGGCGCAAGGTCTACCAAGTGTCTATCCTTAAAATCATCAATAGTACTAACATGGTTGAAGAATTCTTCTATATTATTTCTCCCAACTATAGACCCACGTCCTACCGGTATGTTCTTTGTGGTAAAATTAAAAGGAAACATGATGAAATAAGTAAAGTAAATGCTAGTAACTAATTTTTTGTGTTTTCAATATAGAGTGCAAGACAGTAAATAAAGTAAAGCTAGCAACTAATTTTTTTTGTGTTTTGATATAAGTGCAGCAAACAAAGTAGTAAATAAAATAAAGCAAGACAAAAACAAAGTAAAGAGATTGAGAAGTGGAGACTCCCCTTGCAGCGTGTCTTGATCTCCCCGGCAGCGGCGCCAGAAAAAGAGCTTGATGGCGTGTATTTCACACGTTCGTTGGGAAACCCCAAGAGGAAGGTATGATGCGCACAGCGAGCAAGTTTTCCCTCGAAAGAAACCAAGGTTTATCGAACCAGGAGGAGCCAAGAAGCACGTTGAAGGTTGATGGCGGCGGGATGTAGTGCGGCGCAACACCAGAGATTCCGGCGCCAACGTGGAACCGGCACAACACAACCAAAGTACTTTGCCCCAACGAAACAGTGAGGTTGTCAATCTCACCGGCTTGCTGTAACAAAGGATTAACCGTATTGTGTGGATGATGATTGTTTGCAGAGAAAACAGTAAAAACAAGTATTGCAGTAGATTGTATTTCAGTAAAGAGAATTGGACCGGGGTCCACAGTTCACTAGAGGTGTCTCTCCCATAAGACGAACAGCATGTTGGGTGAACAAATTACAGTTGGGCAATTGACAAATAAAGAGAGCATGACCATGCACATACATATCATGGTGAGTATAGTGAGATTTAATTGGGCATTACGACAAAGTACATAGACCGCCATCCAACTGCATCTATGCCTAAAAGTCCACCTTCGAGGTTATCATCCGAACCCCCTCCGGTATTAAGTTGCTAAACAACGAGACAATTGCATTAAGTATGGTGCGTAATGTAATCAACAACTACATCCTTAGACATAGCATCAATGTTTTATCCCTAGTGGCAACAGCACAACACAACCTTAGAACTTTCTCGTCACTCGTCCCAGTGTCAATGCGAGGCATGAACCCACTATCGAGCATAAGTACTCCCTCTTGGAGTTAAAAGCATCTACTTGGCCAGAGCATCTACTAATAACGGAGAGCATGCAAGATCATAAACAACACATGAATAACTTTGATAATCAACATAACAAGTATTCTCTATTCATCGGATCCCAACAAACGCAACATATAGAATTACATATAGATGATCTTGATCATGATAGGCAGCTCACAAGATCCGACAATGATAGCACAATGGGGAGAAGACAACCATCTAGCTACTGCTATGGACCCATAGTCCAGGGGTAGACTACTCACTCATCACTCCGGAGGCGACCATGGCGGTGTAGAGTCCTCCGGGAGATGATTCCCCTCTCCGGCGAGGGTGCCGGAGGCGATCTCCAGGATCCCCCGAGATGGGATCGGCGGCGACGGCGTCTCGGCAATGTTTTCCGTATCGTGGCTCTCGGTATCGGGGGTTTCGTCACGGAGGCTATTTGTAGGCGGAAGGGCAAGTCAAGAGGCGGCACGGGGGGCCCACACCACGGGGCCGCGCGGCCAAGGGGGCCGCGCCGCCCTAGGGTTTGGCTCCCCCGTGGCCCCTCTTCGTCTCGTCTTCGGTCTTCCGGAAGCTTCGTGAGAAAATAGGCCTCCGGGCTTTTATTTCGTCCAATTCCGAGAATATTTCTTTACTAGGATTTCTGAAACCAAAAACAGCGAGAAAACAGAATCGGCACTTCGGCATCTTGTTAATAGGTTAGTTCCGGAAAATGCACGAATATGACATAAAGTGTGCATAAAACATGTAGATAACATCAATAATGTGGCATGGAACACAAGAAATTATCGATACGTTGGAGACGTATCACCCGGCGCCGCCGTGTTCGGCCCGTGCCGCCGTGCCGCCATGGGCACGCCGCGGTGCTCGCTCCGAGTGCGTGTGCCTTCTTCTCTCTCTCGTCTTCTCTACCTCCTCTCCTTCCTCCGGATGCCTTGGCATCCACCTTGTTGTGCTGCCGTCTGCTACGCCGATGTGCTCGCGCCACCTTGCTCTGGTACTGCCTTGATGTGCTAGTTGCTGCTGCCTACATGCGCCATGAATTCTAGCTGTTGTGCTTGTGCTATTGCCATGCGTATGCTGCTGTGTGCTACTGCTATCTCTGTGTTCTAGCTTGTGCTGCTCTACTTGACTATCAGTGCATGCTTCTGTGCTTCCTAACTACTTCTGTTCATGTTGTATCCCTGTTGTGGCCCTCCTGTAATTGCTCATGAGCATCCATTGATGCTCATGGCCTACTGGCTTGCTCCAGATATGACTACTGCCACTAGGGTATTCTGTGTGTGTATAATCTTGGCCTTGGCTTGATCATGATGCATGATCCTTGCATTATGCAAGTGCCAGTGCCCCTGTGTGATGCTCATTGATTTGTAATTCATGGGAATGTTCTATTGAGCATGACTGTTGGCTAGACAGCTCCATCCCTTGTTAGTGTGCTTCTGCATACAATTATATTTCATATATTTGATTATCTGTGATGCAATGGTTGGTTACTTTGTGGCTTTGGATGATCCTGTGATTATCAGAGCTTCCTGTTGGTTTATAAATTTGTATTAATTCATTTCAAATGGTGATGTTGCTTGTGGATCCAGCTCCTCACCAAGTACTGGTGGTTGATGTTGCTTGTGAAAGCAATACTGGTGGTTGATTGAAGGATTTGATACCTCTGGATGCATCTGTGTGTGTGTTGTTTTATTTATCTATGCTTGTCAGTGAAGCTTGGCTTCCTATTTCTGACAACAGATATGATCTACCTGATGCAGTAGTGACTGGGTGCATCTTATGCACTATCTGGATGGAAACCAACATGTGTTGGCACCTCCTGTGATGTATGAACTCCTTGGAGTGATGATATGCTTTTCTTATGGCTTTTCTGTGTGGCTAGGTAGTTGTTGTGACCCTAGCAATGCTTGGTGTGCTAGTAAAGGTTGCTCCTACCTCTTCTGTATGCTACTGTGTAATATTACTGGTAGTCATTCAAGGGCTTCCAGTATATTTGATGTTGACAAACATGAATAGACACTTGATAGTCTATCAGTCTGATGGTGAAGTGGTCATAGGTGCTAGGTGAATCTGGCTAGCTAGATAGGATCTTCCCTTGTTGGATTTCTTTGATTATGCCACTGGTTTGGCATAACCAATGTTCCCTGGGTTGGTTTTCCTCCTGGCTTTCCCTATGTTTGCTTGCACCAAATGGCTAGACAGCCAGATGATGACACAAACAGGGTTTCCTACCCTTTTGGTGTGCTTGAGATCATGCATGTGCAGTTTATGAACAAAACCCTCTGGTTTGTTCATGATGATATGTATACCTCACTCCATCTCCTAGATTAAAGTGTTGTTGTAGAGGATTTCTTCTGGTTGGATTATGAGCTTGCCCTGCTCCTCCTGGCTTGCTGGTGATGCTTGGTTAATTTCTCGGTGATTGGGAAATAAGTGAGACAGACTCGCGTCGTTCACCTGTTCTTGGTGTTCTTGAGATGTTCTTGCTATCCGGTGACTTACCCCGTCGCTTTGTCGATGAATGAGCTAGGGTTTGGCTCTGAAAAGTCTTTATATGCCTGGCCCTTGCTTCTCTGGTCGACAGCACTGCCTGGCATGTGTTGGTGACTCCTCTTTGTGCTGTGTGTGTGTGCTGCATGCACAAGGCCTGGTGAGCTGCTAGGCTGTGTGTGTGTGTACATGCTTGGTATCTGGCTTGTGTCTTGGCTGAGAGTGGATCAGCTTGGCAGCTTTGGTCATATCCTCCCAATTTCATTTGATTTCTAACCTACCAAGTGGCAATGCCACTTGGCATAATGCTATGTTTGATTTGTGTTTTATGCAGGGATCAAGATGATGCTCTGGATGAAGATCAAGATCCTATTGGCAAGATCTCCATGATGATCATCTTGTGTAGTTTAGGGTAGATCAATCCCTTGTAATTTTCCTTTATTTTCTTTCTTCTATATTGCCAATTTATGTAATGGGTTGTAATAATTCATATTACTATTCTGGATATTGTAAATGACAATGTATTATGTGTGATTATCAATAAAGCTCAAGTTTTTCTCTAATGAGCTTGTCTTCTTATTTGAATTGTTCATAATGTATAATATTTACATTTGACTTGATGAATTTCCTCATAATTGAATTATGGTTATTTATTTAATGGTTGAATTTGAAATTCAAATTCAACTTTGGAGTTGAATTCAATCATGCAACTTAAATTTGAATTCAATCATGCAACTTAAGTTTGTAATGCAATTTCTCTTCTCTCTTCTCCAAAACCCTAATTTAGTTGAGTAGGAACAAGTTTGTCGCACTCTCGAAACCCTAACCCTGTAAGGTGTCGAGAGAGAAACTTTTCCCCTTCGATGCAGTTTTGTTTTAAAAGCGCGAAATTTCCCCAGAATTTACGATGCAATGCACATCCCTTTCTAAAATCTACCCCTCGATCATCTCTAAACCTGGGACATTACATAGTCCTCCGACGCTGGAGGAAGAGAGATCATGTGAGTAGCATCTCAACAGGTGCGGAGTGGCCCCATCGGCCGAAAATAGCAACGGAGATAGATGCCGCCACTTGGGAATCTCCGCTCCAGAAGCTTCGCCGTCTTCTTCGCCACTTCCAGATCCTGCCATTTCCCAATCTTGGTCGCCACCACGGCTACCAAAACGGAGAGGAACAGCAACATCCAGGGGTAGCACCACCACAAACCACCACCTCGTCGAAGAAGAAAGAAAGGTGGCGCATTGCTTTTCCCCCTCGCCTCCACGGCCGGCCAGGAGAAGCAACCGCGCACCGTTGACCACGCCGAACCACCTCTCCCCCTCACCACCATGGCCGGCCAGGAGAAGCTTCACAGTGCAGTTCTTTCTCACTACATGATACGTCTCAAACGTATCTATAATTTCTTATGTTCCATGCTACTTTTATGATGATACTCACATGTTTTATACACATTATATGTCATTATTATTCGTTTTCCGGAACTAACCTATTGACGAGATGCCGAAGGGCCGCTTGTCGTTTTCTCGCTGTTTTTGGTTTCGTAAATCCTAGTAAGGAAATATTCTCGGAATCAGACGAAATCAACGCCCAACATCTTAGAATTCCACGAAGCTTCCAGAACAGCCGGGAAGGACCAGAGGTGGGCCACAGGGGCACCAGATGATAGGGCGGCGCGGCCCGGGGGGGGGGGCGCCCCCCTACTGTGTGGCTGCCCCGTCAGCCCTCCGACTCCGCCTCTTCGCCTATATAAAGGTCCCTGATCTAAATCTTCGAGACGGAAAAGCCACGGTACGAGAAACCTTCCAGAGCCGCCGCCATCGCGAAGCCAAGATCCGGGCGACAGAGTCTCCGTTCCGGCACGCCGTCGGGACGGGAAGTGCCCCGGAAGGCATCTCCATCGACACCACCGCCATCTCCATCAACGCTCGGCTGTCTCCCATGAGGAGGGAGTAGTTCTCCCTCGAGGCTAAGGGCTGTACCGGTAGCTATGTGGTTAATCTCTCTCCTATGTACTTCAATACAATGATCTCATGAGCTGCCTTACATGATTGAGATTCATACGAGTTTTGTATCACTATTCATCTATGTGTTACTCTAGTGATGTTTTTAAAGTACTCTATTCCTCCTTCATGGTGTAACGGTGACAGTGTGTGCATCATGTAAGTACTTGGCGTAGGTTATGATTGTAATCTCTTGTAGATTATGAAGTTAATTATTGCTATGATAGTATTGATGTGATCTATTCCTCCTTCATAGTGTGATGGTGACAGTGTGCATGCTATGTTAGTACTTTGTGTAATTGCAATGATCTATCATGCACTCTAAGGTTATTTAAATACGAACATCGAATGTTGTGGAGCTTGTTAACTCCGGCATTGAGGTGCTCTTGTAGCCCTACGCAATTAGTGGTGTTCATCATCCAACAAGAGAGTGTAGAGTGGTTTTATTATGTGATCAATGTTGAGAGTGTCCACTAGTGAAAGTATGATCCCTAGGCCTTGCTTCTAAGCATCGAAACTCCATTTATTTACTGTTCTGTTGCATGTTTACTCGCTGCCATATTTTATTCAGATTGCTATTACCACTCATATACATCCATACTACTTGTATTTCACTATCTCTTCGCCGAACTAGTGCATCTATACATCTGACAAGTGTATTAGGTGTGTTGGGGACACAAGAGACTTCTTGTATCGTGATTGCAGGGTTGCTTGAGAGGGATATCTTTGACATCTTCCTCCCTGAGTTCGATAAACCTTGGGTGATCCACTTAAGGGAAACTTGCTGTTGTTCTACAAACCTTTGCTCTTGGAGGCCCAACATTGTCTACAAGAATAGAAGCATCCGTAGACATCAAGCACTTTTCTGGCGCCGTTGCCGGGGAGGAAAGGTAAAAGGCACTCATACTCCGGTCCCAGGTAACTAAGTACTTTTCTGTTGCCGTTGTAAGTGCTCGAAGCTATTTCTTTTAGATCCTGCAATTGCATCTTTTTGTTTCTTGTTTTACACTAGTAAGGCATAATGGAAAACATCTGTGAGCTTTTTACACTATTTCCTGAGTCAAGACATGAATGGTTTAATACGAAAATTAAAAAACCTATGGAACCTTATTTGCATGCTAGCAATGATATTAGTATGAACGCTTTAAACACCATTGTTGCTAATGATATAGAAAGTTCTAAGCTTGGGGAGGTTGGTTTTGATGAAAATGATCTCTTTAGCCCTCCGGGTATTGAGGAGAAAGTTTATGTTGATTATGATATGCCTCCTATTTATGATGATTATAATGATAGTGGTCTTTTGGTGCCGCCTACTATGGAGGATAAATTTTATTATGATTATACTATGCCTCCTACACTTGATGAGAATAATAATGATAGCTACTTTGTTGAATTTGCTCCCACTACAACTAATAAAATTGATTATGCTTATGTGAAGAGTAATAATTTTATGCATATAGCTCATGATAAGAATGTTTCAATTGATAGTTATATTGTTGAGTTTGTTCATGATGCTACTGAAATTGAAGATGAAAATCTAACACAGTAAAAAAAGTTCTACACAAAAATGTAGTATGTATCCATTGTTGCCATTATAAGTATCACTTATCATATCTCTGTAAAGTTCTCCATATTTATCTTCATAGATCTACCACAGTTAAGAAAGTATCTATTACAAAAATCTAGAAGATCCGATCTAAGATCCATGAATAAAACTACAGAATATCCATAAGATCCATAACAAAAATCTGCATATCCGATTCAGGAGCTTCAACAAGATCTAACAAAATAAAAAGGGGAAGAGAAATAAAAAATAAAAATAGATCCTCGACGGAGAAAGTCGCGGCCGTGCTAGCTGGCGGCGGCCGTGTCTGTTTCGCGGGAGAAAGCCGCGGCGAGGCGTCCGAGATCTCCAGGCCGGCACGAGGCGACCCACGTTGGATATCCCGCGCGAGGGGCGGCGGCGAGGTGTCCGAGATCCTCGTGCTTGGAGGACGGCCATCGCCGTCCGAGGGAGAGTGGGTCGGGCGGCCCGGCGGTGGAGGAGGGAGAGGGGATTAGCTCGGCGGCGGAGGAAGGAGAGGGGGGGGGGGGGCGACGTCCAGCTCGATCTGGGGCCATTAGGGTTTCAACGGGGATTGCACTAAATTTATACAAACCACTCAAAAGACCACATCGTGATTTGTAAAAAAAAATGCGGGGTTCTTTTTGCAAAATTGCCGGGCGCGAAGCCCTAGCCATACCAGACTGGCGGAATTCAGTCCGGCCGCCATATCACCCGCTTGTTGTTTTTATCGCCAACCTCCACGATGGAAAATATTAGCCAAAAGAACTCGGTTTTGTCGAAAGGACAAGTTTTGGGTAGAATTTGGATATTGCTACGTAACTGAATTTTGAACCGCATGAGTGAGTTGTTGTGATCTGATGTCCCTCTGTCACGTACTGACACGGTTTCGATCTCTGGTCTGATTCTGATATAAAGCGTGGTGGCTAAGCTTTTTTTTTAGAGGAGCGTGGTGGCTAAGCTAAGCTAGCTAGCTACTAGGTGATTACCAGTTCTATGTCGAAGTCGAACTCGGATTACCAGACCGGCACGGTTTCCGATCCATCGGAAATAAAATGCCACCGTCTCACGCGCGTGAATTCTCTCTCACACGCTCCCCAGTCGCAGATCGCAGCCCCTTTCTGCAGCGAGTCGCGAGTCGCGACCAGCTTTTCCCGTCCTCTGTTCAGCGGCGCGCCGGAGCCATGGAGGTCGGCGCCTACCAAGAGCCGTCTGTGCTCGGCCGGAAGCGCGCCTTTGGGGCACGTGAGGCGTCGGACGCGAAGACGGAGGTCTCCATCTTCAGCGCCGTCGGCAACATGGCCGACACGGAGCGCGCGATGAAGCTTCATCTTCTTCAGCAGCGGTTCAAGTCAGAGCTCGTCGCGGTTCAAGCCCTCCGGGACAAGGCCAAGAAGATCAAGCGCAGCAAGATGACGGCCGCGTCTCCTCCTCATAGCCCCGTGATCAACATGGCCGACACGGAGAGCGTGATGAAGGTTCTTCGGCAGCGGTTCAAGTCAGAGCTCGTCGCGGTTCAAGCCCTCCGCGACAAGGCCAAGAAGATCAAGGCCGCGTCTCCTCCTCCTCCCGTGATCAAGCGCAGGAAGATCAAGGCCGCGTCTCCTCCTCCTCCCGTGATCAAGAGCAGGAAGAAGGTGACCCGTGGTGACAGGGGGATGCTGATGGCCGACCTGGAGAAGCTAGCACTGTCGGACCTTCCCCACAGCATCAGGGACCTGCTGGAGAAGCAGAGCCATGCCGTCCGCGACGGCTACATGGAGATGGACATCGCCACTTTCGACGACGACGCCATCATCCAGTTACGGAACCTGCTTGACGAGTTCCTTCCACAGTCGCGGCAAGACGGCAGCATGATGGCCGTAGAAGAAGTCGATATCGTACTATCGTAGGCGGCGCCTCCCCCTTGCCGCCATTCGCGCCGGTGTCTCTGCCGCTCGCCGAGGACGAGGAGGAGGACATCTGCGGCGACGACGAAATCATCGGCGGCAGCCCCTGCTCAAGCAGCATCACCGATTCATCTCAGGCGGAGCGCGACGCCACGCTGCTCATGGCCAGTGCCAAGGAGTCTCTGGCGAGATGCAGGGCGAGGGAGAAGGCCCGTCAGGACGTGCTTCGGACGGAGAGGATGGCCAGGCATATGACCACCGAGACCATACACCCGGCGCTCCTCAACAGTCTCGGCATTGTCGAGTACGACTACCACGGGGCGATCCCCTACACCTTTCTGCCGCGGCTTGGGCTATTCCTCAAGGACGACGGCGATGAGGACTTGAGGAGCAGATTCTTGACGACGGAGAGATTCTTGGCGACTTGGAGGAAGGCGAGATCCGCTTCTGATCTTGCATAGCTAGATACGGGCACTTGATGTGTTGTTCTTGATTCCTTCTTTTTAGTTGAAATGTTCTTTGATGCCTCAAAGAAGGCGTGTAATAAGCTCTGTAATATGTATGCTAAACTCGATTTTTTTTTTTTCGAAATGGGGAGTGAAACCCCGGCTTCTGCATCATGATGATGCACACGGCCTTTTATTAACCAAAAAGTGTGAGTACAAAGTTTAAGACATCTCAGGCATCGCCAAGCGTTGATACAAAAATCAACCAGCGAAAGAAAACAAATAAAAACGGACTACGCCTCATTGTATCCGCCTATTGTGTCGCCAGCCAGCCTGGCACAAGATATCCTGAGCGACCATCTGGAGCCGTGTGCATCCAGTACCCATAGCATCCCGCTGTTCCTCTGGTGACAGAAGAGCCCACAACTGGACCCAATGTGACACCATATGGATAACCTGCAAAAAATGAAAAGAAGGTTTCTTGTTAAAAATAATATCATTCCTCACCCTCCATATAGACCAACATAAGGCAGAAACCCCAATACGGATAAAAGCCTTAGATAGTCTATCTACTCCATTTAACCAATTACCAAACATATTCGTAATATTGGTTGGAGGAGGAAGATTAAAGGTAAAATTAATCGTACGCCATAGTATTTTAGCTAAAGGGCAAGTGATAAACAAGTGTTCAACAGTTTCCTGCTCTCCACAGAAAACACATTTTGTACACCCGTTCCAACGTCTTTTAGCTAAATTATCTTTAGTAAGCAGCACTTTATTGCTCAAGAACCACATAAAAATTTTTATCTTAAGGGGGATTTTAACTTTCCATAAATATTTTCTCAAATAAGGCGTATGGTCATTCATAAGATCCTCATACATAGATTTCACTGTAAATAGACCATTTGTTGTCAAATTCCACACAAATTTATCATTCACATCAGATAAAGTAATCCTCATAAGCTTTCGGCATAACTGTAACCATAGAGTCCATTTGTTTCCCACCAACAACCTTCTAAAACTGATATTTAGAGGTGTTTGGGCTAACACATGAGCTACCGTTACATTTTTGTGATGCACAATATTATATAATGAAGGGTATTGTTGGGCTAGTGAAGTTTTCCCCATCCAAACATCTTCCCAAAAACGAGTACTAACTCCATTTCCTATCTTGAAAGAGCCTCTTGTGAAAAAATCATCCTTAACCCCCATCAACCCCTTCCAAAAAGGGGAGTCTGTGGGTTTAGCTTTTACCTCAGATAAGGTTTTTTGTCTTAAGTATTTATTATGTAGCAATTCTTGCCACACCCCTTCCTCATTTATAAGTTTATCAAGCCACTTACTCAATAAACATCTATTTTTGAGCTCAAGGACCTCAATACCTAGACCCCCTTGATCCTTGGGTCGGCAGACAATATTCCACTTTGTAAGTCTATATTTTCTTTTATTCTCCTCAGATTGCCAAAAGAATCTTGATCTATAGAAATCCAATCTTTTCCTTACCCCAATAGGTATCTCTAGGAAAGATAACATGAACATCGGTAAGCTTGTTAAAACTGAGTTGATAAGAACAAGTCTATCACCATATGATAGTAATTTGCCTTTCCAGCAACCCAGTTTGGTTTCAAACCGGGTCTCCACTGGGTACCAATCAGAATTTCGAAGCTTTCTATAATGTATAGGTATACCTAAATATTTAAAAGGTAATGCACCGGCATCACATCCAAATATCTGTTTATACCGCTCAATCTCATCCTTAGCCTTTCCAAAACCAAAAATTTCGCTCTTATGGAAATTAATTTTGAGACCAGAAAGTTCTTCAAAGAGACATAAAATTAGTTTCATATTCACAGCTTTCTGGAGGTCATGTTCCAAGAAAAGGATAGTATCATCGGCATATTGTAAAATAGAGATTCCCCCTCAACAAGATGAGGAATAAGACCCCCTACTTGATTATCATTTTTTGCTCTCTCAATTATGATAGCCAACATATCCACCACAATATTAAAAAGGATAGGAGATAAGGGATCACCCTGTCTCAAACCCTTTCTTGTCTGGAAATAATGACCAATATCATCATTTACCTTTACCCCGACACTTCCCCCTTGGACATATTGTTGGATCATCTTACACCATTCTGAGTCAAAACCTTTCATTCTCAAAGTCTGTTGTAAAAAGGACCATTTCACTTTATCATACGCTTTTTCAAAGTCAATTTTAAATAAAACCCCATCCAGTTTCTTGTGGTGTAACTCATGAATAGTTTCATGAAGAATGACCACCCCCTCTAAGATATTCCTCCCCGGCATAAAGGCTGATTGTGTAGGTTTGATAATTCTTGGGGCAATCCCAGTTATACGATTAGTGCCTGCTTTGGTAAATATTTTGAAACACACATTCAATAAACATATTGGTCTATATTGTTGTATTTGCACCGCATCCTCTTTCTTTGGTAATAAGGTAATGACACCAAAATTCAGTTTGTAAAGAGGCAAATCCCCATTACTGAACTGATTAAAAAGCGCCATCAAATCATCCTTTATTACAACCCAGAAAAACTGATAAAACTCTGCCGGGAAACCATCAGGCCCCGGAGCTTTATTACGTTCCATCTGAAAAAGTGCCTCATGAACTTCTTCCTCAGAAAAAGGAGCAGTCAAGATCTCATTCTCAACAGTCGATATCTGAGGAATGTCCTGCACCTCCTCCTCTATCAAAGAGATATTGCTTGGACCCGGAGTACCAAATAATTTCTTATAGAATTCTGTAATATAGACCTTCAAATTATCTTCGCCAACGATCGTACCTTCCTGTTGTTCTAACTGAAAAATTTTCTTCTTCCGATGTTTTCCATTTGCAATCAAATGGAAATATTTCGTATTACTCCCCCCTTCTTGAATATGTTTAACTTTAGCTCTTTGCGCCCATTTAGACTCTTCGTCTCTTCTTAACTTATTAATTTTATCATTTGCATCTTTAAGGGTATCTTTCTCCACCCTCGACAAGATATTTGTTTCAGCTTTGACGTCCAGAGAATCAATAATCCCCAAAAGCCTATCCTTCTCTTTCTTATATTGACCACTTTGATTTTTTGCCCAACCTTTAAGAAATCTTCTGATATGTCTTAATTTATTCAGCCATACATCCATCGGATTCAAACCGACTAAAACGGAATTCCATTCTTCCTTAATCATATCAAAAAAACCTTCTTGTCGCAACCAATGCAACTCGAAGGAAAATCTAGGCTTATTCCCCAAATGTGCCTTCACCCCTGAATCAATAAGTATAGGTGTATGATCAGAATCCGCCCTTGTCAATGCCCGCACAGTGACTAAGGGGAACTTCTGTTCCCAAGAAATGGATGCCAGCACCCTATCTAACTTCTCATAAGTTGGTATTTCGCGACGACTCGCCCACGTAAATTGTCTCCCCGATAGAGCAATTTCACGTAAATTCAAATGTTCAATAATAGCGTTAAAGACAAAAGGCCATCTTGCTTTGAAATTATCATTATTTTTTTCTTCTCTCTTTCGAATAATATTGAAATCACCACCTACCAACATAGGTAATGTTTCATCTTCACAAATTCTAACTAGTTCCGCTAAGAACTCAGCTTTATGTGCGTCTTGGGCAGCCCCATAGACTGGCACTAGAATCCATTCGAAACCATCCCTTTTACACTTAATATGCAGTTTTACACAAAAGTCACCAGTGGTAACTTTGAGGACCTCCAAAGTATCCGAATTAACACCAACTAAAATACCTCCAGAGCGTCCATGAGGAGGTAAACAGAACCACGAGTAACTGTATCCAGCAGCAAGTTGATTTAAAAAAGGAATAGAGAAATTAGAGCTTCCTTCTTAGTTCAATATGACCGTTGGAGACCCCGTTGCCACCAAGGCCGGCCGGAAGAAGCTGCAAAACGTGAACCCTAAAAAGGAATACAGTGGTGCCATCTCCTTCCACTCCCTCGCCACCACGGCCGGCCGAGGAGAAGGCAACAGCATCAACACTCCTCCGACTCCAGAACAGACTCCGCAAACTCCACGGTAGGGTCGAAATTCGACCGTGCCCGGGGAATCCACCCTCCCCCGATCCGCAGATCTGAGAGGAAACCAGGCCAGCAGCTCGCCGGCGCCTCCACCATCTCGACGCCGTCCCAGAACACCACGCGAAGACTAGGTCGGGCGCTTCCCGACGCAGCAGAGGAAGACCCCTCCGCCACCGCCACGCCACCGGGGCTTTGCCCGGCGGCGGCGGCGGGAGGAGGGGGTGCGGTGGGGGCTAGGGTTGGGGTCGTGCGGGAGGAGGTTGGGGGCAATCTCGGCTAGAATTAGATGCTGCCATTGATGTATTCAGTATTTTCCATGCTCAAAGAAGGCTGCTTGTAAACTCTGCACCATGTATGGGTAAACGTGATATTTGTATGATTAATTAGGATCTATTTTTTTCCGCAAAAAAATAGATCTCTTTTTTGCTGGCACTACGTAGTACTCTACTTGTTTGCAGTGCGTAGATGTTAATCATGGAATTGGCCCATCTCTGGGAAGGAACGACAGAGACACGGGGTGTCAATTTTCAGTATTTACTGACGGCAGCGAATGCTACTGAGTCGATGTCCCAAAAATGGGTTGTGTTCTTCTAGATTGTCAAGTGCAATCAGCATCCCGGGTCTCCGGACATAATCTTACATTTTAGAATCTTCCACAACTCAGAATCCTCAAAGAAGGCGTGTAAGCTCTGTAATGTGTATGCTAAACGCGATTGAATGCATGATATTATATGATTGATATTTTGATCGTCAGAGCAGCATTGTCATCGTCAGATCTTCCAACAAGACTTCGAGGAAGGGGAGATTCCTGGGTAGAGTTAGAGGCTGCCACTGATGTATTCTTCATGCCTCAAAGTCGGCTTGTATGTATGTGTAAACTTGATTCAATATATCGAATTTGGTTCATTAACTACAACTCTTTATTGTACTACTTGTTTGCAGTGCGTAGATATCATCATCAAATTAAACAACTATTTTCCTTCAAAATTGTAACAAACTGTCCATCTTCAGCTAAGAACTCTGAACATTCTCCGTTCAGCAACTAGTATCTCCACCTGCATTATTACACATCAAATTCGTCTTCCAAAGTATCCCTATGAGAGATTCTCTGTTTTGCTAAAGCAGCAGCAGTACACCTTCTTAACACCTTGCTTTATTCAGCATTTCATCTGGAGAACACTTCACATATTTTACACGCTCTTTCGTTCCATTCAGGTCAACACACATGGCTATATCCGGCTCAGACATTTATTCGAGTAAGCTTTGCCGTTCTTTAGTTCACAAAAAGCAGCACTGCCAGATCTAAAACCAGCTCACTTGCAGCTGCTTACTCAATTCTCACTAAACTTGCCCAGGAAGGATAATATTTCAGTGTTCACTCTCTCGGCCTGCTCCTGCTGGAGGTAGTGGTGTCCTTCGATGATGGCAACCTCAAGGTCTGGAACATTGGACTTCAAACCCCCACTCTCGACGTAGCGCTTGGTTCCAAAGGACTCGAAGCCGGCGTCCTTGTCACCCGCGATGAACTTCGTAGGCACCGTGATCTTCGCGCCATGCCATGGCGCAGTGAGCCTCCAGTTCCTGTGTTCCACATGGATTAGTGTAAAACTAGATCGAATGGAAAGTGTGAAATGAAGTTACGGAATTTACGTGTCCATCATGCGGTAGTAGTTGAGCGGTCCGGTGAAACCAGACTTCTGAAACTTCTCGGCGTACTGGCCTAGTTCTTCGTCAGTCATCCAAGGAAGTGGGGATGATGATGATGCCTCTAAGAAGTCTATGATCTCTACTCCAGGAGGAGCGGTGATGTTGTCTAATTCAATTGAGTAGAACTTCTTTAGGACAGTCGCGACGTCATAGTGGGCAAATGCCTTTTCAGCCCTTCCAGGCTCCTGTGGGCATGATATTGAAATAAATTGGTTATTTTGCAACAGCTATATGGTGGTAAATGCAGACCATGGCTACAAATGCAAGGTAAAAGATATGCCCATCTTGATGACACACTGGGCATGAAGCTGTAATTATTTTCTTTACGAGTTCTTTACAATGTTGTAGGCTTGTAGCAAATGAGAGCCAACCTAATGTTTGCGTCCTGAATATAGAATCTCTAAGCGGGAGTGATGTTTTGGCACATGGGAGCGTATGCTCCCTTTATTTTGAAATACATGTTAGACACATTTTAAAATGTCAAAAAAATGAAACAAAAATTTCGCACATACATCTTCATGTGCTACGCGGTCACAAAGTCGTTTCATGAAAAATCGACATGTCATGTGGCGTGTGTAAAAAAGACAAAATTCGGTGCTGAAACAAAGACTTATCACAAGTTAAAATTTCTCTTTTTCGCTCAGACTACAAAAATTATTATTTTTTCGTGAAACTTGACGAATACACATATATTATGGAGATGTACATGTAAATTTTTTTGTCAAAATTTTTTAACACTTGGAAATAAGTTTTTATGGTAGAGGGATCATACGCACCCGGGTGCCGAATTGAGTTTCTGATCTCTAAGCCTACTATTGATTATAGAATATCATCTAATCCTACTACTGATTATAGTATCTCTAAGTCTTCTAGTGTTTATTTCCCAATATGTTAACAGACGATGCACTGTTCTAATTTTCAGAAAAACAAACAAGATCATAATTTGGATATAGACTATCAGTTAAAACATCAAAGTTTCTTTGTCTATATCCAAAATAAGATTCATCAACCAATTATCCCCCTCGAATCGTCATCTCCTTCAAACTTTACATAAGCACGTTTTCTTCAATTTTTTTACTTATCCAAACCCTGCAGTTGCAAGAACTCCATTTCACACAGCTCATGAACAGTAATTTTAGGCAGAAGATTGGATGCTGAAATCAAATCACAAGACACGGGAGGAAATTATGACAAGGATCACAACTGAAACCTGGAACTGCGAGATGTAGAACCCATCGCCGAGGGCCGCGAAGATCTCCGTCGCCGGGCGAGGGGCACGTGGGAAGTAGGGCACCCCGAGGACGACGACGGCGCGCACCCGGTCCGGCCGGAGCAGGCAGAGATGCCACGCCACCTGCGCTCCCAAGTCGTGGCCCACCACAAACACCTGCGCCGGCGCCGGCGCGCACCAAGTCGGACTCAGTGTCACACTCGGAGTGGCCAAGAAACAAATAAACTAGAAAATGGCGCACCTTGGGGAGGCGGAGGTGGTCGAGGAGCGCGACAGCGTCGCCGACGAGGTGGAGGACGGTGTAGGCGGCGGGGTCCGTGGGGGCAGAGGAGTCACCGTAGCCGCGGAGGTCGGGGGCGAGGGCGCGGAAGCCGCGGGCCGCGAGGGCGGCCATCTGGTGGCGCCACGAGAGCCACAGCTCCGGGAAGCCGTGGAGGAGGAGCACCGCCGGGCCGGCGGCGGGGCCCTGCTCCGCGACGTGGAGGGAGACGCCGTTGACTTCCGCGCTCCAGTGCCTCACCTCGCCGCCTGCGTCGACGGACTCCATGCTTGGGTCGACTCGCCGGGCGACCGTGCGCAGTGCTCTGCTTCTCGTCCTCTTCCTTCTACGCGCGTCCTCTCTCGTTTGTGAAGAAGAAAAGGTTGATTTTACTCCAAATCAAATCTTTGACTCGCCGAGCCAGCGTGCGCGCTCTTCTGCTCTTTCTATGTCTTCTACGCGCGCTTTTCTATACTTATTATGCCAAATATGTACAATCTTTGACTGTAGAATTTCTTTTTTTTAACACGGTAGAATTTCTTGCAATTTTCATTCAACAAAAAAAATCATAATCATAGGAAATAAAATTTCAAAATAAATATCATAATCTAAAACGTGTAAAATAAGCGTAACAAAAACTACATATTATTAGCACCAACCTATCGAACTTTCTCTCCTGGATCGCTCTCGCGCAAGGGCAACTTCGGTGTGCCCGAACCCTAGACTAAAGCACCCACCACAAACCCGTCACGGCGTCCCCACTAGCCGGTGTCGCCATCAGCACCGGCTGCAGCAGCGCCCTGCTGCCAAAGGCGAAAGGGAGAGGACAGCGAGCCTCACTGTGCCCTCAACGCGCGAAGAGGTGGCAACTAGCTCGGCAAGGCAAGGTGGTCCTTGGCCGATGTGGCGACCTTCTGCCGACCGGCAACAGAGGGGTGGTCTGCTGGCGACCACGCAGAGGATACGCCCAAGAGGCCTCGATCTGGGCTGTGTGGGGGGCTGATCCGGGGCGGGCAGCCGTGGCTGTTGTGCGGGGGTGCCTAGCGACGTGGTGGGCCGTCATGCCGGCGGGCTCCGTTCCTACCTGATTGTCAGGGAGCCGCCGCGGGGACTTGTGTGAGCAGCCGTGGAGGCATGTCTTTGAAGCAGGGGTTCGTGGCGCGAGTCTGTGTGTCTACGAGCTTCTGTCTACTCAGAGCAAAGAGTTGCGAGAGATGAATGGCACTGTTGTGAGGGTGTTGCATCCTCCCGTCCATTATGGTGAAAAGAAGGTTGGGTGGCAGTGCCTCGGGTTGGCTGAAAGGTGGATACAGGCCGGTCATGGAGGGGAGTGTGGTAGACTGGCCGTCATGGGAGATGTCGTTGACTTCCGCGTTCTAGTGCCGCACCTTGCCGCCTGTGTCGATGGACGCCATGCTTGGGTTTTGTTGGGTTGACTCGCCAAGCCAAGCGAGCGTGCTCTTCTGCTCATCTTTCTTTTACCAACAAATCAAATGTTTGACTTGAGCCAGCGTACGCGCGCTCTTGTGCTTGTCCTATGTTGCTCTTCTGCTTGTCCTATGTCTTTCTTCTACATGTACTTTTCTACGCTTATTCCAAATACAATCTTTGACACTAGAATATGTTCTTTAACACGGTAGAAATTCCTACAATATTCAATAAATAACTAAAATATTATTATCATAGGAAATGAACTTTTGGATGTTATAATCTAAAAAGTGTAAAATAGGCGTAAAATAAATTACATATTATTGAGCTAATTGTTGGCGAGGCACGCGAGAAGGCAACTGCGCATTTGTCGGACGGTGAGATTTTCATAGGCCGCTGCATGGTGAAGACCAGCCAGGTCTAAATTATAGTTAACTGAGTTTTTTTTCTGGCTGGCATGATTTCCCCTCTTTGACATGGCTAGCTCATTGGACAACATCCAATGTGGCATGGGTAAGGCCTTCTGTCCATGACCCTGGGCCACCTTGTGTGGGTCGCGGTTGGTCTGGTGGCGTCGGCGGTTTTTTGGGCCATGCTGGACCCAAAATTCCTTCAAGGGCAACGGTTAGGCGTCTTATTTTGTTTGGTGCCCCTAATAGACCTTTGGGGAGGACTTTAGAGGGTGCGATGACAGATGATCTTAGAGCATCTCTAGCAGTGACTGAACTCGCCGAAACTAAAAACGACGAGTTCAGTCTCCCGAATATTAGGGTTTCATTGATTTTAGGTGAGGTGCAGAATAGAAACCGAATTGACAAACTGAAAAAACTAAATCAAACGTCGCGGGAAATTTTAGGCGATGAACTTGCGAAATGTAAAGAGTTTGATGCTCTGATCGAGCTACATACGAACTTAATTTACATATAAAGCTTAAATTAGGTACTAATCCTCTGCCACGCGCCTACTTTAACCAAAATTTGGCTCTGGGATAGTCACCGGGCCTCTACGTGCGGCAGACGATGGCTAGGCGCGATGAGGGTGGCGAGCTCGATCACCTTCGCCTCCTCCGCGTAATCCCCGCTGGTGAGGTGCAGTGCCGACGCGTCGTCCTTGTTGCTGCTATCGGGGAGCGGCGCAAGCTGCGGGCTGCACGAGCCGCCGGACAAAGGCGTGTCGTTCGCATTGTGCGCCGACCTGCGAGTCCACCTACGCGCTGACAGCTTGCGCGCTCCCTCGGAGAGCACCCACTTCGGGCACTGATACGTCCCAAACGTATCTATAATTTCTTATGTTTCATGCTACTTTTATGATGATACTCACATGTTTTATACACATTATATGTCATATTTATGCATTTTCCGGCACTAACCTATTGACGAGATGCCAAAGAGCCGATTCTTGTTTTCGCTGTTTTTGGTTTCGTAAATCCTAGTAAGGAAATATTCTCGAAATTGGACGAAATCAACGCCCAGGGGCCTATTTTTCCACGAAGCTTCCAGAAGTCCGAAGAGGAAACGAAGTGGGGCCACGAGGTGGCCACACAACAGGGCGGCGCGGCCCAATCCCTGGCCGCGCCGGCCTACTGTGTGGGCCCCTCGTGACGCCCCTTGACCTGCCCTTCCGCCTACTTAAAGTTTTCGTCGCGAAACCCCCAGTACCGAGAGCCACGATACGGAAAACCTTCCGGAGACGCCGCCGCCAATCCCATCTCGGGGGATTCAGGAGATCGCCTCCGGCACACTGCCGGAGAGGGGAATCATCTCCCGGAGGTCTCTTCATCGCCATGATCGCCTCCGGATTGATGTGTGAGTAGTCCACCCCTGTACTATGGGTCCATAGCAGTAGCTAGATGGTTGTCTTCTCCTCATTGTGCTATCATGTTAGATCTTGTGAGCTGCCTATCATGATCAAGACCATCTATTTGTAATCCTACATGTTGTGTTTGTTGGGATCCGATGAATATTGAATACTATGTCAAGTTGATTATCAATCTATCATATATGTTATTTATGTTCTTGCATGCTCTCCGTTGCTAGTAGAGGCTCGGCCAAGTTGATACTTGTGACTCCAAGAGGGAGTATTTATGCTCGATAGTGGGTTCATGCTTCCATTAAATCTGGGACAAGTGACGGAAAGTTCTAAGGTTGTGGATGTGCTCGTTGCCACTAGGGATAAAACATCGATGCTTTGTCTAAGGATATTTGTGTTGATTACATTACGCACCATACTTAATGCAATTGTCTCGTTGTTTACAACTTAATACCGGAAGGGGTTCGGATGATAACCCGAAGGTGGACTTTTTAGGCATAGATGCATGCCGGATAGCGGTCTATGTACTTTGTCGTAATGCCCCGATTAAATCTTATAGTACTCATCATGATATATGTATGTGCATTGTTATGCCTTCTTTATTTGTCAATTGCCCAACCGTAATTTGTTCACCCAACATCTCGCTTATCTTATGGGAGAGACACCACTAGTGAACCGTGGACCCCGGTCCTATTCTTTACATCTGAAATACAATCTACTATAATTGTTCTTTACTCGTTCTTCGCAAACAATCATCATCTTCCACACAATACGTTTAATCCTTTGTTTACAGAGAAGCCGGTGAGATTGACAACCTCACCGTTACGTTGGGGCAAAGTACTTTGATTGTGTTGTGCAGGTTCCACGTTGGCGCCGGAATCCCCGGTGTTGCGCCGCACTACACTCCGCCACCATCAACCTTCAACGTGCTTCTTGACTCCTACTGGTTCGATAAACCTTGGTTTCTTACTGAGGGAAACTTGCTGCTGTACGCATCACACCTTCCACTTGGGGTTCCCAATGGGCGTGTGCTTTACGCGTCATCAAGCTAAATTTCTAGCGCAGTTGCCGGGGACGTGAAGGAAAATTACACCATAGAGATTTCTAACTCCCACGTCAACTGCACGCCAGCAAATAAATTTCTGGCGCCGTTGCCGGGGAGATCAAGACACGCTGCAAGGGGAGTCTCCCACATCCAATCTCTTTACTTTGTTTTTGTCTTGCTTTGTTTTACTTTATTTACTGCTTTGTTTGCTCTTATATTAAAAACACAAAAAAATTAGTTGCTAGTTTTACTTTATTTACTGTCTTGTTCTCTATATTGAAAACACAAAAAAATTAGTTACTTGCATTTACTTTATTTACCTTTAGTTTATTTCATCATGTTTCCTCCTAAGTTCACTCTGAAAGACATACCGATAGGACGTGGGTCTATAATTGGGAGAGATAATATAGAAGATTTTTCACTCATGTTAGTACCGCTGAAGATTTTGAAGATAGACACTTGGTAGAACTTGCTCCTACTTATGAAATTGCTGCTGCTTCTTTAGTACGCATGTTGGAAACTAAATTTGTTAATCTCAATCCTATAATTCAACACATGTTTCTTACACTCGGTGATATGGAGGAAGGGGAAAAGAAAGATTTTGTTTTAGAAACCCGTCTTAAAGAATTTGGTGGTGTAGCAAGAGAGGCTAGAAAGGTCTTTATTAAATATAAGATGCTTGGCTCTTATACCAACTTTGCTAGTATCCTTGAAAAGATGGACATGGAGAGAGTAAGGTACACTAATAATGTTAATGATGGAGGGGAGATTAAAGTACCGATACCTAGTAAGCTCCTAGGAATGCATAACGCTCTAGAAAATAACTATGGTTGGCTTGTTCCTGAAAATTTGTTTGATGAGGATAGCAAGCCTAAGAATAATGAAAAGGGAGCCTCTGAAACTCACATAGATAAGATAAAATGCATAGTTGAGAAAATTCCAAACCCCTCTGCTGATGTTTCATCTCTTGATAATACTTGATACACACTTTCTGCGCCTAGCTGAAAGGCGTTAAAGAAAAGCGCTTATGGGAGACAACCCATTATTTTACTTCTGCACTTTGTTTTATATTTGAGTCTTGGAAGTTGTTATTACTGTAGCAACCTCTCCTTGGGAGGTGGCATTTTGGCTCATAGGAGCAAATGCTCCTATTATACAAAATAATTAAAAAATAATTTTAAAAATATTAAAAATTCTGACATAAATTTTTTGTTGTACATCGTGACATTCTATGTTAGTGCACAAGTTTTCATGGAGAAACAACATTTTATGTGGCGTGTACAAAAAAGATAAAAAAAATTGTCCTGTACGTAGTCGTGTTATAGCATCAAAATTTGTCTTTTTTACTGGATCCACAAATTTTTATAGTTTTTTTTGAAAACTTGTGTACGAACATAAAATGTGTAGATGTACATGAATTTTTTTAGTTTAGAATTTTTTGACACTTCGAAATGTAGATTCACACAATGGGAGCAAATGCTCCTATGAGCCAAAGTGAATATCCCCCTCTCCTTATCTTTATTTTATTGCATTGTTGTGCCAAGTAAAGTCTTTGATAGTAAAGTCAATACTAGATTTGGATTACTACGTAGAAACAGATTTCTTGCTGTCATGAATTTGAGCAGTAGTCTCTGTAGAAAAATTAAAAAAATCTGCCAATTTACGTGCGTGATCCTCAGATATGTACGCAACTTTCATTCAATTTGGGCATTTTCATCTGAGCAAGTCTGGTGCCTCTTTAAAATTCGTCTTTACGGACTGTTCTGTTTTGACAGATTCTGCCTTTTATTTCGCGTTGCTCGTTTTGCTATGTTTGATGGATTTCTTTGTTCCATTAACTTTCAGTAGCTTTGTGCAATGTCCAGAAGTGTTAAGAATGATTATGTCACCTCTGAATATATGAATTATGCACTCGACCCTCTAATGAGTTTGTTTTGAGTTTGGTGTGGAGGAAGTTTTCAAGGGTCAAGAGAGGAGGATGATACAATATGATCAAGAAGAGTGAAAAGTTTAAGCTTGGGGATACCCCCGTGGTTCATCCCTGCATATTTTAAGAAGACTCAAGCGTCTAAGCTTGGGGATGCCCAAGGCATCCCTTCTTCATCGACAACTTATCAGGTTCCTCTAGTGAAACTATATTTTTATTCCGTCATATCTTATGTGCTTTACTTGGAGCGTCTGTTTGTTTTTGTTTTTGTTTTTGTTTGAATAAAATTGGATCCTAGCATTCTTTGTTTGGGAGAGAAAAACGCTCCGCTGTTTCGTATGAACACATGTGTTCTTAGCTTTATTTTTAATGTTCATTGCGAAAGTTGGACTATTTCATTCATTGTTATATGGTTGGAAACGGAAAATGCCGCATGTGGTTAATGGTTTAATGTCTTGAATAATTTGATACTTGGCAATTGTTGTGCTCATATAGATCATGTTTAAGCTCTTGCATAATGTACCTTGTACCCATTAATGAAGAACTACATAGAGCTTGTTAAAATTTGGTTTGCATGATTGATCTCTAGAGTCTAGATATTTTCTGGTTGAGGTGTTTGAACAACAAGGAGACAATGTAAAGTCTTATAATAGTCACAATATGTTCATATGTGAGCTTTGCTGCACCTTTTATACTTGAGTTTGCTTCAAACAACCTTGCTAGCCTAGCCTTGTATTGAGAGGAATTCTTCTCGTGCATCCAAATCCTTGAGCCAATAACCATGTCATTTGTGTCCACCATACCTACCTACCACATGGTATTTCTCCACCATTCCAAAGTACATTACTTGAGTGCTACCTTTAAAATTCCATTCTTTACCTTTGCAATATATAGCTCATGGGAAAGTAGCCTTAAAAACTATTGTGGTGAAGAATATGTACTTATGTGTCTTATTTCTTAATAAGTTGTTTGTTGAGCGGTAACCATGTTTCTGGGGACGCCATCAACTTTTACCTTTGTTGAGTATCATGTGAGTTGCTATGCATGTTCGTCTTGTCTGAAGTAAGAGCGATTTTCATGATCAATTGGTTTGAGTATGCATACTGTTAGAGAAGAACATTGGGCCGCTAACTAAAGCCATGATTCATGGTGGAAGTTTCAGTTTGGACAATTAATCCTCAATCTCTTATGAGAATTTTAATCGTTGTTGAATGCTTATGCATTAAAGAGGAGTCCATTATCTGTTGTCTATGTTGTCCCGGTATGGATGTCTAAGTTGAGAATAATCAAAAGCGAGAAATCCAATGCGAACATTCTCCTTAGACCTTTGTACAAGTGGCATAGAGGTACCCCTTTGTGATACTTGGTTGAAACATATGCTATGCAATGATAATCCGTGTTAATCCAAGCTAATTAGGACAAGGTGCGAGCACTATTGGTATACTATGCATGAGGCTTGCAACTTATAAGATATCTTATACATAACACATATGCTTTATTACTACCGTTGACAAAATTGTTTCTTGTTTTCAAAATGAAAAGCTCTAGCACAAATATAGTAATCAATGCTTCCTCTCGCGAAGGGCCAATCTTCTACTTTATTGTTGAGTCAGTTTGCCTATTCTTTCTATCCCAGAAGCAAACACTTGTGTCAACTGTGTGCATTGATTCTTACATGTTTACCTATTGCACTTGTTATATTACTTTGTGTTGACAATTATCCGTGAGATATACATGTTGAAGTTGAAAGCAACCGCTGAAACTTATATCTTCCTTTGTGTTGCTTCAATGCCTTTACTTTGAATTTATTGCTTTATGAGTAACTCTTATGCAAGTCTTATTGATGCTTGTCTTGAAAGTATTATTCATGAAAAGTCTTTGCTATATGATTCATTTGTTTACTCATTATCTTCATCATTTGTTTACACCGCCGCCGCCAATTCCATCTCGGGGGATTCAGGAGATCGCCTCCGGCACCCTGCCGGAGAGGGGAATCATCTCCCGGAGGTCTCTTCATCGCCATGATCGCCTCCGGATCGATGTGTGAGTAGTCCACCCCTGGACTATGGGTCCATAGCAGTAGCTAGATGGTTGTCTTCTCCTCATTGTGCTACCATGTTAGATCTTGTGAGCTGCCTATCATGATCAAGATCATCTATTTGTAATCCTACATGTTGTGTTTGTTGGGATCCGATGAATATTGAATACTATGTCAAGTTGATTATCAATCTATCATATATGTTATTTATGTTCTTGCATGCTCTCCGTTGCTAGTAGAGGCTCCGGCCAAGTTGACACTTGTGACTCCAAGAGGGAGTATTTATGCTCGATAGTGGGTTCATGCCTCCATTAAATCCGGGACAGGTGACGTGAAAGTTCTAAGGTTGTGGATGTGCTTGTTGCCACTAGGGATAAAACATTGATGCTTTGTCTAAGGATATTTGTGTTGATTACATTACGCACCATACTTAATGCAATTGTCCGTTGTTTACAACTTAATACCGGAAGGGGTTCGGATGATAACCTCGAAGGTGGACTTTTTAGGCATAGATGCATGTCGGATAGCGGTCTATGTACTTTGTCGTAATGCCCTGATTAAATCTCATAGTACTCATCATGATATATGTATGTACAATGTTATGCCTTCTTTATTTGTCAATTGCCCAACTGTAATTTGTTCACCCAACATCTGCTTATCTTATGGGAGAGACACCACTAGTGAACTGTGGACCCCGGTCCTATTCTTTACATCTGAAATACAATCTACTGTAATTGTTCTTTACTTTTCTTCGCAAACAATCATCATCTTCCACACAATACGTTTAATCCTTTGTTTACAGCAAGCCGGTGAGATTGACAACCTCACTGTTACGTTGGGGCAAAGTACTTTGATTGTGTTGTGCAGGTTCCACGTTGGCGCCGGAATCCCTGGTGTTGCACCGCATGATGTCTACGGGAGCTTCTATTTTTGTAGACAGTGTTGGGCCTCCAAGAGCAGAGGTTTGTAGAACAGCAGCAAGTTTCCCTTAAGTGGATCACCCAAGGTTTATCGAACTCAGGGAGGAAGAGGTCAAAGATATCCCTCTCATGCAACCCCGCAACCACAAAGCAAGAAGTCTCTTGTGTCCCCAACACACCTAATAGGTGCACTAGTTCGGCGAAGAGATAGTGAAATACAGGTGGTATGAATGAATATGAGCAGTAGTAACGGCGCCGTAAAAGTGCTTGTCGGCGTGCAGCTTGATGGTAGTAATATTGCGGACAGTAGAGATGCAGTAAAACAAGTAAACAAGCAAGCGATAGCGATATTTAGGAACAAGGCCTAGGGATCATACTTTCACTAGTGGACACTCTCAACTTTGATCACATAACAGAATAAATAAATAGATGCTAGACTCTACACTCTCTTGTTGGATAATGAACACCACTAATCGTGTAGGATTACACGAACCCTCAATGCCGGAGTTAACAAGCTCCACAATATTCGATGTTCATGTTTAAATAACCTTAGAGTGCATGACAGATCAACATAACCAAACCAAGTACTAACATAGCATGCACACTGTCACCTTCACACTATGAAAGGAGGAATAGATCACATCAACACTATCATAGCAATAGTTAACTTCATAATCTACAAGAGATCACAATCATAGCCCACGCCAAGTACTACACGATGCACACACTGTCACCATTACACCGTGCAGGAGGAATAAACTACTTTAATAACATCACTAGAGTAGCACGCAGATATATTGTGATACAAAACACATTGAAATCATAAAGAGATATAAATAAGCACTTCACTATGCCATTCATAACAGTGAATAAGTATTCTGTGAAATATAGCCTAAGAGACCCACACGGTGCACACACTCGTCACCTTTACACACGTGGGACAAGGAGTCTCCGGAGATCACATAAGTAAAATCCACTTGACTAGCACAATGACATCTAGATTACAAGCATCAACATATGAATCTCAATCATGTAAGGTAGCTCATGAGATTATTGTATTGAAGCACATAGGAGAGAGATTAACCACATAGCTACCGGTACAGCCCCGAGCCTCGATGGAGAACTACTCCCTCCTCATGGGAGACAACAGCGTTGATGGAGATGGCGGTGGTGTTGATGGAGGAGCCTTCCGGGGGCACTTCCCCGTCCCGGCGGAGTGTCGGAACAGAGACTCCTGTCCCCCAGATCTTGGCTTCGCGATGGCGGCGGCTCTGGAAGGTTTTCTCTGGTTTCGTCGAACGTGTCGAGGTTTTTAGGTTAGGGACCTTTATATAGGCGAGGAGGCGGAGTCGGAGGGTCGACAAGGCGACGACACACTAGGGGGGCGCGGCCAAGGCCTGGGCCGCGCCACCCTGTCGTCTGGGGCCCATAGGGCCCTCCTCTGGCGGCTCTCGGGTGTTCTGGAAGCTTCGTGGAAAAATAGGATGCTGGGCGTTGATTTCGTCCGATTCCGAGAATATTCCCTTACTAGGATTTCTGGAACCAAAAACAGCAGAAAATAGGAACTGACCCTTCGGCATCTCGTCAATAGGTTAGTTCCGGAAAATGCATAAATATGACATAAAGTATGTATAAAACATGTAGATATCATCAATAATGTGGCATGGAACATAAGAAATTATCGATACGTCGGAGACGTATCCGCATCCCCAAGCTTAGTTCCTGCTCGTCCCGAGCAGGTAAACGATAACAAAGATAATTTCTGGAGTGACATGCCATCATAACCTTGATCATACTATTGTAAGCATATGTAATGAATGCAGCGATCAAAACAATGGTAATGACATGAGTAAACAAATGAATCATAAAGCAAAGACTTTTCATGAATAGTACTTTCAAGACAAGCATCAATAAGTCTTGCATAAGAGTTAACTCATAAAGCAATAAATCAAAGTAAAGGTATTGAAGCAACACAAAGGAAGATTAAGTTTCAGCGGTTGCTTTCAACTTATAACATGTATATCTCATGGATATTGTCAATGTAATGTAATATAACAAGTGCAATATGCAAGTATGTAGGAATCATTGCACAGTTCACACAAGTGTTTGCTTCTTGAGGTGGAGAGAGATAGGTGAACTGACTCAACATAAAAGTAAAAGAAAGGTCCTTCAAAGAGGAAAGCATCGATTGCTATATTTGTGCTAGAGCTTTTATTTTGAAAACATGAAACAATTTTGTCAACGTTAGTAATAAAGCATATGTGTTATGTAAATTATATCTTACAAGTTGCAAGCCTCATGCATAGTATACTAATAGTGCCCGCACCTTGTCCTAATTAGCTTGGATTACCGGGATTGTCATCGCAATACACATGTTTTAACCAAGTGTCACAAAGGGGTACCTCCATGCCACCTGTACAAAGGTCTAAGGAGAAAACTCACATTGGATTTCTCGCTTTTGATTATTCTCAACTTAGACATCCATACCGGGACAACATAGACAACAGATAATGGACTCCTCTTTAATGCATAAGCATGTAGCAACAATTAATGTTCTCATATGAGATTGAGGATATATGTCCAAAACTCGAAACTTCCACCATGGATCATGGCTTTAGTTAGCGGCCCAATGTTCTTCTCTAACATTATGCATGCTCTAACCATTAAATGAGTGGTAAATCTCCCTTACTTCAGTACAAGACGGACATGCATAGCAACTCACATGATATTCAACAAAGAGTAGTTGATGGCGTCCCCGGGAACATGGTTATCGCACAACAAGCAACTTAATAAGAGATAAAGTGCATAAGTACATATTCAATACCACAATAGTTTTTAAGCTATTTGTCCCATGAGCTATATATTGCAAAGGTAAAGGATAGAAATTTTAAAGGTAGCACTCAAGCAATTTACTTTGGAATGGCGGAGAAATACCATGTAGTAGGTAGGTATGGTGGACACAAATGGCATAGTGGTTGGCTCAAGGATTTTGGATGCATGAGAAGTATTCCCTCTCGATACAAGGTTTAGGCTAGCAAGGTTATTTGAAACAAACACAAGGATGAACCGGTGCAAGTAAAACTCACATAAAAGATATATTGTAAACATTATAAGACTCTACACCGTCTTCCTTGTTGTTCAAACTCAATACTAGAAATTATCTAGACTTTAGAGAGACCAATTATGCAAACCAAATTTTAGCAAGCTCTATGTATTTCTTCATTAATAGGTGCAAAGTATATGATGCAAGAGCTTAAACATGAGCACACCAATTGCCAAGTATCAAATTATTCAAGACATTTTAGAATTACTACATGTAGCATTTCCCGATTCCAACCATATAACAATTTAACGAAGAAGTTCAACCTTCGCCATGAACATTATGAGCTAAGAACACATGTGTTCATATGAACCAGCGGAGCGTGTCTCTCTCCCACACAAGCATTTATTCAAACAAAAACACAAACAAAAGCACACAGACGCTCCAAGTAAAGTACATAAGATGTGACTGAATAAAAATATAGTTTCAAGGGAGAAACCTGATAAATTTGTCGATGAAGAAGGGGATGCCTTGGGCATCCCCAAGCTTAGACGCATGAGTCTTCTTGAAATATGCAGGGGTGAACCACCGGGGCATCCCCAAGCTTAGAGCTTTCACTCTTCTTGATCATAGTATATCATCCTCCTCTCTTGACCCTTGAAAACTTCCTCCACACCAAACTCAAAGCAACCTCATTAGAGGATTAGTGCATAATTAAAATTTCACATGTTCAGAGGTGACACAATCATTCTGAACACTTCTGGACATTTCTCAAAGCTACTGGAAGTTAACGGAATAAAGAAATCCATCCAACACAGCAAAAGAAGCAATGCGAAATAAAAGGCAGAATCTGTCAAAACAGAATAGTCCGTAAAGACGAATTTTATTGAGGCACCAGACTTGCTCAAATGAAAATGCTCAAATTGAATGAAAGTTGCGTACATATCTGAGGATCACTCACGTAAATTGGCATAATTTTCTGAGTTACTTTCAGAGAATTAGGCCCAGATTCGTGACAGCAAGAAATCTGTTTCTGCGCAGTAATCCAAATCTAGTATGAACCTTACTATCAAAGACTTTACTTGGCACAACAATGCAATAAAATAAGATACGGAGAGGTTGCTACAGTAGTAACAACTTCCAAGACACAAATACAAAATAAAAGTAGTGTAGCAAAATAAACACATGGGTTATCTCCCAAGAAGTTTTTTCTTTATAGCCATTAAGATGGGCTCAACAGTTTTAATGATGCACTCGCAAGAAATAGTATTTGAAGCAAAAGAGAGCATCAAGAGGCAAATTCAAAACAAATTTAAGCCTAACATACTTCCTATGAAAAGGAATCTTGTAAATAAACAAATTCATGAAGCATAATGCAACAAGGATAGAAAGATAAAACAAGTGCAGCTTCAAGATTTTCAGCAAAAAGAGAGGTGTTTTAGTAACATGAAGATTTCTACAACCATATTTTCCTCTCTCATAATAACTTTCAGTGGCATCATGAGCAAACTCAAAAATATAACTATCACATAAAGCATTCTTATCATGAGTCTCATGCTTAAAATTATTACTACTCCCAACATAAGCATAATCAATTTTATTAGTTGTAGTGGGAGCAAATTCAACAAAGTAACTATCATTATTATTCTCATCAAGTGTAGGAGGCATAGTATAATCATAACAAAATTTACTCTCCATAGTAGGTGGCACCAAAAGACCACTATCATTATAATCATCATAAATAGGAGGCAAAGTATCATCAAAGAAAATTTTCTCCTCAATGCTTGGGGGACTAAAAATATCATGCTCATCAAAGCCAGCTTCCCCAAGCTTAGAATTTTCCATATCATTAGCAACAATGGTGTTCAAAGCGTTCATACTAATATTACTACCAGCATGCAAATAAGGTTCCATAGGTTTTTTAATTTTCGCATTAAACCATTCATGTCTTAACTCAGGAAATAGAATAAGAAGCTCATTGTTGTCCATTATGCCTAACTAGTGTAAACAAGAAACAAAAATATGCAATTGCAGGATCTAAAGGAAATAGCTTCGAGCACACACACAACGGCGCCAGAAAAGTGCTTTACCTGGGACCGGAGTATGAGAGACTTTTACCTTTCCTCCCCGGCAACGGCGCCAGAAAAGTGCTTGTTGCCGGGGTCCGGTGTGTGTGTGCCGTTTACCTTTCCTCCCCGGCAACGGCGCCAGAAAAGTGCTTGATGTCTACGGGAGCTTCTATTCTTGTAGACAGTGTTGGGCCTCCAAGAGCAGAGGTTTGTAGAACAGCAGCAAGTTTCCCTTAAGTGGATCACCCAAGGTTTATCGAACTCGGAGAGGAAGAGGTCAAAGATATCCCTCTCATGCAACCCTGCAACCACAAAGCAAGAAGTCTCTTGTGTCCCCAACACACCTAATAGGTGCACTAGTTCGGCGAAGAGATAGTGAAATACAGGTGGTATGAATGAATATGAGCAGTAGTAACGGCGCCAGAAAAGTGCTTGCTGGCGTGCAGTTGATGGTAGTAATATTGCAGACAGTAGAGATGCAGTAAAACAATAAACAAGCAGCGATAGCAGTATTTAGGAACAAGGCCTAGGGATCATACTTTCACTAGTGGACACTCTCAACTTTGATCACATAACAGAATAAATAAATAGATGCTAGACTCTACACTCTCTTGTTGGATAATGAACACCACTAACTGTGTAGGATTACACGAACCCTCAATGCCGGAGTTAACAAGCTCCACAATATTCGATGTTCATGTTTAAATAACCTTAGAGTGCATGACAGATCAACATAACCAAACCAAGTACTAACATAGCATGCACACTCGTCACCTTCACACTACGAAAGGAGGAATAGATCACATCAACACTATCATAGCAATAGTTAACTTCATAATCTACAAGAGATCACAATCATAGCCCACGCCAAGTACTACACGATGCACACACTCGTCACCATTACACCGTGCAGGAGGAATAAACTACTTTAATAACATCACTAGAGTAGCACGCAGATATATTGTGATACAAAACACATTGCAATCATAAAGAGATATAAATAAGCACTTCACTATGCCATTCATAACAGTGAATAAGTATTCTATGAAATATAGCCTAAGAGACCCACACGGTGCACACACTGTCACCTTTACACACGTGGGACAAGGAGTCTCCGGAGATCACATAAGTAAAATCCACTTGACTAGCACAATGACATCTAGATTACAAGCATCAACATATGAATCTCAATCATGTAAGGCAGCTCATGAGATTATTGTATTGAAGCACATAGGAGAGAGATTAACCACATAGCTACCGGTACAGCCCCGAGCCTCAATGGAGAACTACTCCCTCCTCATGGGAGACAGCAGCATTGATGGAGATGGCGGTGGTGTTGATGGAGGAGCCTTCCGGGGGCACTTCCCCGTCCCGGCGGCGTGCCGGAACAGAGACTCCTGTCCCCCAGATCTTGGCTTCGCGATGGCGGCGGCTCTGGAAGGTTTTCTCTGGTTTCGTCGAACGTGTCGAGGTTTTTAGGTCAGGGACCTTTATATAGGCGAAGAGGCGGAGTCGGAGGGTCGACGAGGCGACGACACACTAGGGGGGCGCGGCCAAGGCCTGGGCCGCGCCACCCTGTCGTCTGCGGCCCACATGGCCCTCCTCTGGCGGCTCTCGGGTGTTCTGGAAGCTTCGTGGAAAAATAGGATGCTGGGCGTTGATTTCGTCTGATTCCGAGAATATTTCCTTACTAGGATTTCTGGAACCAAAAACAGCAGAAAACAGGAACTGGCCCTTCGACATCTCGTCAATAGGTTAGTTCCGGAAAATGCATAAATATGTGATGTCTACGGGTGCTTCTATTCTTGTAGACAGTGTTGGGCCTCCAAGAGCAGAGGTTTGTAGAACAGCAGCAAGTTTCCCTTAAGTGGATCACCCAAGGTTTATCGAACTCAGGGAGGAAGAGGTCAAAGATATCCCTCTCATGCAACCCTGCAACCACAAAGCAAGAAGTCTCTTGTGTCCCCAACACACCTAATAGGTGCACTAGTTCGGCGAAGAGATAGTGAAATACATGTGGTACGAATAAATATGAGCAGTAGTAACGGCGCCAGAAAAGTGCTTGCTGGTGTGCAGTTGATGGTAGTAATATTGCAGGAAGTACAGATGCAGTAAAACAGTAAACAAGCAGCGGTAGCGATATTTAGGAACAAGGCCTAGGGATCATACTTTCACTAGTGGACACTCTCAACATTGATCACATAACGGAATAAATAGATAGATGCTAGACTCTACACCCTCTTGTTGGATGATGAACACCACTAACCGTGTAGGATTACACGAACCCTCAATGCCGGAGTTAACAAGCTCCACAATATTCAATGTTCATGTTTAAATAACCTTAGAGTGCATGACAGATCAACATAACCAAACCAAGTACTAACATAGCATGCACACTCGTCACCTTCACACTACGAAAGGAGGAATAGATCACATCAATACTATCATAGCAATAGTTAACTTCATAATCTACAAGAGATCACAATCATAGCCTACGCCAAGTACTAACACGATGCACACACTGTCACCATTACACCGTGCAGGAGGAATAAACTACTTTATTAACATCACTAGAGTAGCACATAGATAAATTGTGATACAAAACACATTGCAATCATAAAGAGATATAAATAAGCACTTCACTACGACATTCATAACAATGAATAAGTATTCTGTGAAATATAGCCTAAGAGACCCACACGGTGCACACACTGTCACCTTTACACACGTGGGACAAGGAGTCTCCGGAGATCACATAAGTAAAATCCACTTGACTAGCACAATGACATCTAGATTACAAGCATCATCATATGAATCTCAATCATGTAAGGCAGCTCATGAGATTATTGTATTGAAGCACATAGGAGAGAGATTAACCATATAGCTACCGGTACAGCCCCGAGCCTCGATGGAGAACTACTCCCTCCTCATGGGAGACAAGCAGCGTTGATGAAGATGGCGGTGGTGTCGATGGAGGAGCCTTCCGGGGCACTTCCCCGTCCCGGCGGCGTGCCGGGAACGGAGACTCCTGTCCCCCAGATCTTGGCTTCGCGATGGCGGCGGCTCTGGAAGGTTTTCTCTGGTTTCGTCGAACGTGGTAGGGTTTTCGCGACGGAGGCTTTAAGTAGGCGGAAGGGCGGAGTCGGAGGCCTGACAGGGGGGCCACACACTAGGGCGGCGCGGGCCCCCCCTTGGCCGCGCCGCCTTACTGTGTCGGCGCCCCGTGGCCCCACTTCGTCCCCCCTCCGGTCTTCTGGAAGCTTCGTGCAAAAATAGGAACCTGGGCGTTGATTTTGTCCAATTTCGAGAATATTTCCATACTAGGATTTCTGAAACCAAAAACAGCAGAAAACAGGAACTGGCACTTCGGCATCTCGTCAATAGGTTAGTTCCGGAAAACGCATAAATATGACATAAAGTATGCATAAAACATGTAGATATCATCAATAATGTGGCATGGAACATAAGAAATTATCGATACGTCGGAGACGTATCAGCTTCCCCAAGCTTAGTTCCTGCTCGTCCCGAGCAGGTAAACGATAACAAAGATAATTTCTGGAGTGACATGCCATCATAACCTTGATCATACTATTGTAAACATATGTAATGAATGCAGCGATCAAAACAATGGTAATGACATGAGTAAACAAATGAATCATAAAGCAAAGACTTTTCATGAATAGTACTTCAAGACAAGCATCAATAAGTCTTGCATAAGAGTTAACTCATAAAGCAATAATTCAAAGTAAAGGTATTGAAGCAACACAAAAGAAGATTAAGTTTCAGCGGTTGCTTTCAACTTATAACATGTATATCTCATGGATATTGTCAATGTAAAGTAATATAACAAGTGCAATATACAAGTATGTAGGAATCAATGGACAGTTCACACAAGTGTTTGCTTCTTGAGGTGGAGAGAAATAGGTGAACTGACTCAACATAAAAGGTAAAAGAATGGCCCTTCACAGAGGGAAGCATTGATTGCTATATTTGTGCTAGAGCTTTGGTTTTGAAAACATATAGAGAGCATAAAAGTAAAATTTTGAGAGGTGTTTGTTGTTGTCAACGAATGGTAGTGGGCACTCTAACCCCCTTGCCAGACAAACCTTCAAAGAGCGGCTCCCATGAATTATTTTTATTTTTGGGTGGCACTCCTTCCAACCTTTCTTTCACAAACCATGGCTAACCGAATCCTCGGGTGCCCGCCAACAATCTCATACCATGAAGGAGTGCCTTTTTATTTTAGTTTTATTATGATGACACTCCTCCCCACCTTTGCTTTCTCAAGCCATGGCTAACCGAATCCTTCGGGTGCCGTCCAACAATCACATACCATGGAGGAGTGTCTATTTAGGTTAATTAATTTGGGACTGGGAATCCCATTGCCAGCTCTTTTTGCAAAATTATTGGATAAGCGGATGAAGCCACTAGTCCATTGGTGAAAGTTGCCCAACAAGAATGAAAGATAAACACTACATACTTCCTCATGAGCTATAAAACATTGACACAAATCAGAGGTGATAAATTTTGAATTATTTAAAGGTAGCACTCAAGCAATTTTACTTTGGAATGGCGGAGAAATACCATGTAGTAGGTAGGTATGGTGGACACAAATGGCATAGTGGTTGGCTCAAGGATTTTGGATGCATGAGAAGTATTCCTCTCGATACAAGGCTTAGGCTAGCAAGGTTTATTTGAAACAAACACAAGGATGAACCGGTGCAGCAAAACTCACATAAAAGACATATTGTAAACATTATAAGACTCTACACCGTCTTCCTTGTTGTTCAAACTCTTTACTAGAAATTATCTAGACCTTAGAGAGAACAATTATGCAAACCAAATTTTAGCAAGCTCTATGTATTTCTTCATTAATAGGTGCAAAGTATATGATGCAAGAGCTTAAACATGAGCACAACAATTGCCAAGTATCACATTATCCAAGACATTTTAGCAATTACTACATGTATCATTTCCCGTTTCCAACCATATAACAATTAACGAAGCAGTTCAACCTTCGCCATGAACATTAAAAGCTAAGAACACATGTGTTCATATGAACCAGCGGAGCGTGTCTCTCTCCCACACAAGCATTTATTCAAACAAAAACAAAAACAAACAGACGCTCCAAGTAAAGTACATAAGATGTGGCCGAATAAAAATATAGTTTCAAGGGAGGAAACCTGATAAGTTGTCGATGAAGAAGGGGATGCCTTGGGCATCCCCAAGCTTAGATGCTTGATTCTTCTTGAAATATGCAGGGATGAACCACGGGGGCATCCCCAAGCTTAGACTTTTCACTCTTCTTGATCATAGTATATCATCCTCCTCTCTTGACCCTTGAAAACTTCCTCCACACCAAACTCGAAACAAACTCATTAGAGGGTTAGTGCATAATCAAAAATTCACATGTTCAGAGGTGACACAATCATTCTTAACACTTTTGGACATTGCACAAAGCTACTGGAAGTTAATGGAACAAAGAAATTCATCCATCATAGCAAAAGAGGCAATGCGAAATAAAAGGCAGAATCTGTCAAAACAGAACAGTCCGTAAAGATGGATTTTATTGAGGCACCATACTTGCTCAGATGAAAATGCTCAAATTGAATGAAAGTTGCGTAGATATCTGAGGATCACTCACGTAAATTGGCATAATTTTCTGAGTTACCTACAGAGAATTAGGCCCAGATTCGTGACAACAAAGAAATCTGTTTCTGCGTAGTAATCCAAATCTAGTATGAACCTTACTATCAAAGACTTTACTTGGCACAACAATGCAATAAAATAAGATAAGGAGAGGTTGCTACAGTAGTAACAACTTCCAAGACACAAATACAAAATAAAAGTACCGTAGCAAAATAAACACATGGGTTATCTCCCAAGAAGTTCTTTCTTTATAGCCATTAAGATGGGCTCAGCAGCTTTAATGATGCACTCGCAAGAAATAGTATTTGAAGCAAAAGAGAGCATCAAGAGGCAAATTCAAAACACATTTAAGTCTAACATGCTTCCTATGCATAGGAATCTTGTAAATAAACAAGTTCATGAAGAGCAAAGTGACAAGCATAGGAAGATAAAACAAGTGTAGCTTCAAAAATTTCAGCACATAGAGAGACATTTTAGTAACATGAAAATTTCCACAACCATATTTTCCTCTCTCATAATAACTTTCAGTAGCATCATGAGCAAACTCAACAATATAACTATCACATAAAGCATTCTTATCATGAGTCTCATGCATAAAATTATTACTCTCCACACAGGCATAATCAATTTTATTAGTAATAGTGGGAGCAAATTCAACAAAGTAGCTATCATCAAATATAGGAGGCATATTGTAATCATAATCAAATTTATCCTCCATAATAGGTGGTACTAAAAGACCAATATCATTATAATCATCATAAATAGGAGGCAAAGTATCATCAAAGTAAATTTTCTCCTCAATGCTTGGGGGACTAAAAAGATCAGGCTCATCAAAACCAGCTTCCCCAAGCTTAGAACTTTCTATATCATTATCAACAATGGTGTTCAAAGTGTTCATACTAATATGTTCCATGGGTTTTTTAATTTTCGCATCAAACCATCCATGTCTTAAATCAGGAAATAGAATAAGAAGCTCATTGTTGTTCATTATGCCAAACTAGTGTAAACAAGAAACAAAAAGATGCAATTGCAGGATCTAAAGGAAATAGCTTCGAGCACACACACAATGGCGCCGTAAAAGTACTTTACCCGGGACCGGAGTATGAGTGCCTTTTACCTTTCCTCCCGCACAACGGCGCTAGAAAAGTGCTTGATGTCTACGGGTGCTTCTATTCTTGTAGACAAGTGTTGGGCCTCCAATAGCAGAGGTTTGTAGAACAAGCAGCAAGTTTCCCTTAAGTGGATCACCCAAGGTTTATCGAACTCGGGGAGGAAGAGGTCAAAGATATCCCTCTCATGCAACCCTGCAACCACAAAGCTAGAAGTCTCTTGTGTCCCCAACACACCTAATAGGTGCACTAGTTCGGCGAAGAGATAGTGAAATACAGGTGGTACGAATAAATATGAGCAGTAGTAACGGCGCCGTGAAAAGTGCTTGGCTGGCGTGCGGTTGATGGTAGTAATATTGCAGAAGTACGGATGCAAAGAAAACAGGAAACAAGCAGCGGTAGCAGTATTTAGGAACAAGGCCTAGGGATCATACTTTCACTAGTGGACACTCTCAACATTGATCACATAACAGAATAAATAGATAGATGCTAGACTCTACACCCTCTTGTTGGATGATGAACACCACTAATCGTGTAGGATTACACGAACCCTCAATGCCGAGTTAACAAGCTCCACAATATTCAATGTTCATGTTTAAATAACCTTAGAGTGCATGACAGATCAACATAACCAAACCAAGTACTAACATAGCATGCACACTGTCACCTTCACACTACGAAAGGAGGAATAGATCACATCAATACTATCATAGCAATAATTAACTTCATAATCTACAAGAGATCACAATCATAGCCTACGCCAAGTACTAACACGATGCACACACTGTCACCATTACACCGTGCAGGAGGAATAAACTACTTTAATAACTTCACTAGAGTAGCACATAGATAAATTGTGATACAAAACACATTGCAATCATAAAGAGATATAAATAAGCACTTCACTACGCCATTCATAACAGTGAATAAGTATTCTGTGAAATATAGCCTAAGAGACCCACACGGTGCACACACTGTCACCTTTACACACGTGGGACAAGGAGTCTCCGGAGATCACATAAGTAAAATCCACTTGACTAGCACAATGACATCTAGATTACAAGCATCATCATATGAATCTCAATCATGTAAGGCAGCTCATGAGATTATTGTATTGAATCACATAGGAGAGAGATTAACCACATAGCTACCGGTACAGCCCCGAGCCTCGATGGAGAACTACTCCCTCCTCATGGGAGACAAGCAGCGTTGATGAAGATGGCGGTGGTGTCGATGGAGGAGCCTTCCGGGGGCACTTCCCCGTCCCGGCGGCGTGCCGGAACGAGACTCCCGTCCCCGGATCTTGGCTTCGCGATGGCGGCGGCTCGGGAAGGTTTTCTCGGTTTCGTCGAACGTGGTAGGGTTTTCGCGACGGAGGCTTTAAGTAGGCGGAAGGGCGGAGTCGGAGGCCCGACGGGGGGCCACACACTAGGCGGCGCGGGCCCCCCTTGGCAGCGCCGCCCATCGTGTCGGTGCCCCGTGGCCCCACTTCGTCTCCCTCCGGTCTTCTGGAAGCTTCGTGAAAAAATAGGAACCTGGGCGTTGATTTCGTCCAATTCCGAGAATATTTCCTTACTAGGATTTCTGAAACCAAAAACAGCAGAAAACAGGAACTGGCACTTCGGCATCTCGTCAATAGGTTAGTTCCGGAAAACGCATAAATATGACATAAAGTATGCATAAAACATGTAGATATCATCAATAATGTGGCATGGAACATAAGAAATTATCGATACATCGGAGACGTATCAATATGACATAAAGTATGTATAAAACATGTAGATATCATCAATAATGTGGCATGGAACATAAGAAATTATCGATACGTCGGAGACGTATCAGCATCCCCAAGCTTAGTTCCTGCTCGTCCCGAGCAGTGCAAACGATAACAAAGATAATTTCGGAGTGACATGCCATCATAACCTTGATCATACTATTGTAAACATATGTAATGAATGAAGCGATCAAAACAATGGTAATGACATGAGTAAACAAATGAATCATAAAACAAAGACTTTTCATGAATAGTACTTCAAGACAAGCATCAATAAGTCTTGCATAAGAGTTAACTCATAAAGCAATAATTCAAAGTAAAGGTATTGAAGCAACACAAAAGAAGATTAAGTTTCAGCGGTTGCTTTCAACTTATAACATGTATATCTCATGGATATTGTCAATGTAAAGTAATATAACAAGTGCAATATACAAGTATGTAGGAATCAATGGACAGTTCACACAAGTGTTTGCTTCTTGAGGTGGAGAGAAATAGGTGAACTGACTCAACATAAAAGGTAAAAGAATGGCCCTTCACAGAGGGAAGCATTGATTGCTATATTTGTGCTAGAGCTTTGGTTTTGAAAACATATAGAGAGCATAAAAGTAAAATTTTGAGAGGTGTTTGTTGTTGTCAACGAATGGTAGTGGGCACTCTAACCCCCTTGCCAGACAAACCTTCAAAGAGCGGCTCCCATGAATTATTTTTATTTTTGGGTGGCACTCCTTCCAACCTTTCTTTCACAAACCATGGCTAACCGAATCCTCGGGTGCCCGCCAACAATCTCATACCATGAAGGAGTGCCTTTTTATTTTAGTTTTATTATGATGACACTCCTCCCCACCTTTGCTTTCTCAAGCCATGGCTAACCGAATCCTTCGGGTGCCGTCCAACAATCACATACCATGGAGGAGTGTCTATTTAGGTTAATTAATTTGGGACTGGGAATCCCATTGCCGACTCTTTTTGCAAAATTATTGGATAAGCGGATGAAGCCACTAGTCCATTGGTGAAAGTTGCCCAACAAGAATGAAAGATAAACACCACATACTTCCTCATGAGCTATAAAACATTGACACAAATCAGAGGTGATAAATTTTGAATTATTTAAAGGTAGCACTCAAGCAATTTTACTTTGGAATGGCGGAGAAATACCATGTAGTAGGTAGGTATGGTGGACACAAATGGCATAGTGGTTGGCTCAAGGATTTTGGATGCATGAGAAGTATTCCTCTCGATACAAGGCTTAGGCTAGCAAGGTTTATTTGAAACAAACACAAGGATGAACCGGTGCAGCAAAACTCACATAAAAGACATATTGTAAACATTATAAGACTCTACACCGTCTTCCTTGTTGTTCAAACTCTTTACTAGAAATTATCTAGACCTTAGAGAGACCAATTATGCAAACAAAATTTTAGCAAGCTCTATGTATTTCTTCATTAATAGGTGCAAAGTATATGATGCAAGAGCTTAAACATGAGCACAACAATTGCCAAGTATCACATTATCCAAGACATTTTAGCAATTACTACATGTATCATTTCCCGTTTCCAACCATATAACAATTAACGAAGCAGTTCAACCTTCGCCATGAACATTAAAAGCTAAGAACACATGTGTTCATATGAACCAGCGGAGCGTGTCTCTCTCCCACACAAGCATTTATTCAAACAAAAATAAAAATAAACAGACACTCCAAGTAAAGTACATAAGATGTGGCCGAATAAAAATATAGTTTCAAGGGAGGAAACCTGATAAGTTGTCGATGAAGAAGGGGATGCCTTGGGCATCCCCAAGCTTAGATGCTTGAGTCTGCTTGAAATATGCAGGGATGAACCACGGGGGCATCCCCAAGCTTAGACTTTTCACTCTTCTTGATCATAGTATATCATCCTCTTCTCTTGACCCTTGAAAACTTCCTCCACACCAAACTCGAAACAAAATCATTAGAGGGTTAGTGCATAATCAAAAATTCACATGTTCAGTAGGTGACACAATCATTCTTAACACTTCGGACATTGCACAAAGCTACTCGGAAGTTAATGGAACAAAGAAATTCATCCATCATAGC
>NC_061512.1:170859668-171103532 GCF_022539505.1 Lolium rigidum | reverse complement strand
TATTCTTCTTGTTTTATTTGAAATTTGGGATGTTACACAAGGTGCGGCACTAGAACGCGGAAGTCAACGACATCTCCCATGACGGCCAGTCTACCACACTCCCCTCCATGACCGGCCTGTATCCACCTTTCAGCCAACCCGAGGCACTGCCACCCAAACTTCTTTTCACCATAATGGACGGGAGGATGCAACACCCTCACAACAGTGCCATTCATCTCCCGCAACTCTTAGCTCTGAGTAGACAGAAGCTCGTAGACACACAGACTCGCGCCACGAACCCTGCTTCAAAGACATGCATCCACGGCTGCTCACACAAGTCCCCGCGGCGGCTCCCTGACAATCAGGTAGGAACGGAGCCCGCCGGCATGACGGCCCACCACGTCGCTAGGCACCCCCGCACAACAGCCACGGCTGCCTGCCCAGATCAGCCCCCCACACAGCCCAGATCGAGGCCTCTTGGGCGTATCCTCTGCGTGGTCGCCAGCAGACCACCCCTCTGTTGCCGGTCGGCAAAAGGTCGCCACATCGGCCAAGGACCACCTTGCCTTGCCGAGCTAGTTGTCGCCTCTCCGCGCGTAGAGGGCACATTGAGGCTCGCTCTCCTATCCCTTCCGCCTTTGGCAGCAGGGCGCCGCTGCAGCCGGTGCTGATGGTGACACCGGCTAGTGGGGACGCCGTGACGGGTTTGTGGTGGGTGCTTTGGTCTAGGGTTCGGGCACACCGAAGTTGCCCTTGCGCGAGAGCGATCCAGGAGAGAAAGTTTGATAGGTTGGTGCTAATAATATGTAATTTTTGTTACGCTTATTTTACACGTTTTAGATTATGATATTTATTTTAAAATTTTATTTCCTACGATTATGATATTTATTTTGAAATTTCATTTCCTATGATTATGATTTTTTTTGAATGAATATTGCAAGAAATTCTACCGTGTTAAAAAAGAAATTCTACGGTCAAAGATTGTATTTGTGGAATAATAAGCATAGAAAAGCGCGTGTAGAAGAAAGACATAGAAAGAGCAGAAGAGCGCGCCCTCGGCCCCTCGCCCGGCGACGGAGATCTTCGCGGCCCTCGGCGATGGGTTCTACATCACGCAGTTCCAGGTTTCAGTTGTGATCCTTGCCATAATTGCCTCCTGTGGTCTTGTGATTTGATTTCAGCATCCAATCTTCTTCTGCTTAAAATTGCAGTTCATGAGCTGTGTGAAATGGAAGTTCTTGCAATTGCAGGCTTTTGGATAAGTAAAAATTGAAGAAAATGTGCTTATGAAAAGTTTGAAGGAGAGTGACGATTCGAGGGGGATAATTGGTTGATGAATCTTATTTTGGATATAGACGAAGAAACTTTGATATTTTAACTGATAGTCTATATCCAAATTATGATCTTGTTTGTTTTTCTGAAAATTTGAACAGTGCATCGTCAGTTAATATATTAGAAAATAAACACTAGAAGACTTAGAGATACTATAATCAGTAGTAGGATTAAATATTCTATAATCAATTGTAGGCCGGCTTAGAGATTCTATATTCAGGGCGCAAACATTAGGTTGGCTCTCATTTGCTAGAACATTGTAAACAATTCGAAAAGAACATAATTACAGCTTCATGCCCAGTGTGTCACCAAGATGGGCATATCTTTTACCTTGCATTTGTAGCCATGGTCTGTATTTACCACCATATAGCTGTTGCAAAATAACCAATTTATTTCAATATCATGCCCACAGGAGCCTGGAAGGGCTGAAAAGGCATTCACCCGCTATGACGTCGCGACTGTCCTAAAGAAGTTCTACTCAATTGAATTAGACAGCATCACCGCTCCTCCTGGAGTAGAGATCATAGACTTATTAGAGGCATCATCATCATCCCCACTTCCTTGGATGACTGACGAAGAACTAGGCCAGTACGCCGAGAAGTTTCAGAAGTCTGGTTTCACCGGGCCGCTCAACTACTACCGCATGATGGACATGTAAATTCCGTAACTTCATTTCACACTTTCCGTTCGATCTAGGTTCACACTAATCCATGTGGAACACAGGAACTGGAGGCTCACTGCGCCATGGCATGGCGCGAAGATCATGGTGCCTGCGAAGTTCATCGCAGGCGACAAGGACACCGGCTTTGAGTCCTTTGGAACCAAGCACTACGTCGAGAGCGGGGGTTTGAAGTCCAATGTTCCAGACCTTGAGGTTGCCATCATCGAAGGACACCACTACCTCCAGCAGGAGCAGGCCCAGAGAGTGAACACTGAAATATTGTCCTTCCTGGACAAGTTTAGTGAGAACTGAGTAAGCAGATGGTCTGCAAGTGAGCTGATTTTAGAGCTGCGAGTGCTACCATTTCTGAACCGAAGAATGGGAAAGCTTACTCGAATAAATGTCAGAGTTGGAAATAGACGTGTGTTGACCTGAAAGGAATAAAAGGTTGTAAAATATGTGAAGTGTTCACCAGATGGATTATTGAATAAAGCAAGGTTTTGATAAGGTGTGCTGTTGTTGCTTTATCAAAGCAGAGAATCTCACATAGCGGTAGTAGTGTGAAATGAAGTTACGGAATCAAACTAGATCGAACGGAAAGTGTGAAATGAAGTTACTGTGTGAAAGTCTGGACACGTAAATTCCGTAACTTCATTTCTACCTTGGAATACGAATTTGCTAGTATGTAGACTATGTTCAGACTTCAGAGATCTTCAGTTGAACATGGAGAGTTTGTTACAATATTCAAGTAAAATGCATGCTACATACTAGCAAACACGAATACATAACTAACCAGCATTAGAGGCAAGATTATGTCAACCACTTTTATTCATCTCATACACTTATATCTAGCATTAGAGGCATTAGAGAATCCATAACTAACCGGCATTAGAGGCAAGATTATTTCAATAACTTTTATTCATCTCATACACTTTATATCTAGCAATGTGACATGCCAAGGAGCTTTATATATGACGCAGATGACAAATTCTTGCAGACTGGAAGATTATAAAATTTAAGATTATACAATCTAGAAGAACACCCCCCTTTTTTGGGACATCGACACAGTAGCATTCGCTGCCGTCGGTATGATACTGAAAATTGGCACCCCCTGTCTGTGTCGCTCCTTCCCAGATTAACATCTACGCACTGCAAACAAGTAGAGTACTACATAGTTCCAGCAGGAAGGAGATCTAATTAATCATACACATATCATACAATATATTCAATCACGTTTACCCATACATGGTGCAGAGTTTACAAGCCTTCTTTCAGGCATACACGAAGAATACATCAGTGCCAGCATCTAATTCTAGCCAAGTCCTCCTGAAAGCTCTGACGATGACAATGCTGTTGCAGCTCTGACGATCCAACAATCGATCAGACAATATCATGTATTCAATGGCGTTTGGCATACATATTACATAGCTTATTACACGCCTTCTTTGAGGCATCAAAGAACATTTCAACTAAAAAGAAGGAATCAAGAACAACACATCAAGTGCCCGTATCTAGCTATGCAAGATCAGAAGCGGATCTCGCCTTCCTCCAAGTCGCCAAGAATCTCTCCGTCGTCAAGAATCTGCTCCTCATCGCCGTCGTCCTTGAGGAATAGCCCAAGCCGCGGCAGAAAGGTGTAGGGGATCGCCCCGTGGTAGTCGTACTCGACAATGCCGAGACTGTTGAGGAGCGCCGGGTGTATGGTCTCGGTGGTCATATGCCTGGCCATCCTCTCCGTCCGAAGCACGTCCTGACGGGCCTTCTCCCTCGCCCTGCATCTGGCCAGAGACTCCTTGGCACTGGCCATGAGCAGCGTGGCGTCGCGCTCCGCCTGAGATGAATCGGTGATGCTGCTTGAGCAGGGGCTGCCGCCGTCGCCGAGATTCTTCTGGGTCACCAGTGCCGGTGACGCGTCGCCGCAGGTGTCCACGTACTCCTTGTCCTCGTCCTCGGCGAGGGGCCGCAGAGACACTGGCGCGAATGGCGGCAAGGGGGAGACGCCGCCTACGATGTCGATTTCTTCGGCCATCACGCTGCCTTCCTGTCGCGACTCACGAAGGAACTCGTCAAGCAGGTTCCGTAACTGGATGATGGCGTCGTCGTCGAAGGTGGCGATGTCCATCTCCATGTAACCGTCGCGGACGGCATGACTCTGCTTCTCCAGCAGGTCCCTGATGCTGTGGGGAAGGTCCGACAGTGCTAGCTTCTCCAGGTCGGCCATCAGCATCCCCCTGTCACCACGGGTCACCTTCTTCCTGCTCTTGATCACGGGAGGAGGAGGAGACGCGGCCTTGATCTTCCTGCGCTTGATCACGGGAGGAGGAGGATACGCGGCCTTGACCTTGCTGCGCTTGATGGCGGGAGGAGGAGGAGGAGCAGGAGACGCGGCCTTGATCTTCTCGGCCTTGTCGCGGAGGGCTTGAACCGCGACGAGCTCTGACTTGAACCGCTGCTGAAGAAGATTAAGCTTCATCGCGCGCTCCGTGTCGGCCGTGTTGCCGACGGCGCTGAAGATGGAGACCTCCGTCTTCGCGTCCGACGCCTCACGTGCCCCAAAGGCGCGCTTCCGGCCCAGCACAGACGGCTCTTGGTAGGCGCCGACCTCCATGGCTCCGGCGCGCCGCTGAACAGAGTACGGGAAAAGCTGGTCGCGACTCGCTGCAGAAAGGGGCTGCGACCTGCGAGAATTGGCTGCGGAAGGGGGAGCGTGAAGGAGAATGACGTGAGAGATGCGGCCGGACGGTGGCATTTTATTGCTGATCGGTCGAAAGCCGTCTCGGTCTCGTAATCCGAGTTCGACTCAAAACTGGTAATCACCTAGCTTAGCCACCACGCTTTATATCAAAATCAGACGAGAGATCGAAACCGTGTCACTACGTGACAGAGGGACATCAGAGCAGTCGCGTCCCCAAAAGCAATTTGAGGCGCGCCGAACCAAAAAGCGGTTTCAGTCGTCCCAAAAACCCAATTTTGTCCGGCGTGTCTCGATACGGTGTCCGGCGCCCCGAGGCCGTTCGCTCCGGGCATGCCGGACACAACGAAAAGCGAGGCGAAGCGACGCTGGTTCCCACATGTCGGCGACGTGTTGCATAAACCGTTGATTCGCGCCTTTTTTTCTCGTCGCTCCTTCCTTCCCGCGCCTCCCACCCCTCCGCCTTCGCTGGATTTGCCGGCCGTTTGAGCGTCTGATCTCTTCTGAGAGTCGGCGCCGTCGCCGCGGCTGGCGCTCCCGACAGTCGTTCCGCCGCCGTTGCTTGGCCATCGCGTCCCAGAATGCGGCGTCAAATCTGCCCCACCTCCGCGCACACAAGGTGCTCGACGACTTGCCAGGTAGGCGCGATTGGCCGCTGTTCGTTGCGTCGTCTGCCTCGGCGCAATTTTAACCATTGATTTTGCTTTTAGACATGGATAGCGACGATGAGATGGTTGCCCTGCTGCTAGAGGACGAGCAAGCCTTCGATGACGACCTCCGGGAGCATTTGCTGATCATCGCATCCCTCCAGGACATGCTTGACGCCGAGGCGGAGAAGAGGAAGAGGCCGCGCCGCGGAGGATCAAGGCCGGGGAGAAGGAAGTCCAAGCCCCGGCAGAGGATGGAGGGGCATGCCATGCTGCACAACGACTACTTCACCGACGATGCAACACATGCCGAAAATTTTCGGCGCCGGTACAGGATGAGCAACGGGCTGTTCATGAATATCCTCCACGGCGTTCGAGAGTTCGACCCCTACTTCAAGCTCAACCTCGACGATGTAGGCGTTGGCGGGTTCTCGTCGATTCAGAAGTGCACCGCCGCCATGAGGATGCTTGCATACGGAGCACCTGCCGATACACAGGATGACTACCTTCGCATGAGTGAGTCTACTGCCATTGAGTGCATGTACAAGTTTTGCCGAGCTGTGGTGAGAAAGTTTGGCAAATACTACTTGAGAGGGCCAATTGAGGAAGAGACTGCTAGAATCATGGCACAAAATGCTGCCAGAGGATTTCCAGGAATCCTGCTCTAAGCTGGTCTCACGACCAAATGTGGGAGGTGATGCAGGCTTGTGTGATCATGCACAACATGATCATCGATGATGACCGCAAGAATCATGCCTGGACACATGTTGGTTTCTATGATTGTGAGGGCCCTCTTGCGGAGGTTGATCATGAGTTGCCTGCAGATTTTGTTGATTTCCTCACCATGCACGCAGAGATCCGTGACAGCAATATTCATGATCAACTTCAAGCTGATCTCGTTGAGCATATGTGGAGGATCAAAGAAAATACCGTGGCACCTTGATCTAGCATCTAGCCCTATTTATTATATTTGTTTACTTGTTTTATTGTTTGTTGTATTTTAATTTGAAAACAATTCCCGCAAACATTTTTATTCATATGCTATATTTGATCGCCGCTACTCTGACCGCGACGATTCGGCGGGAATGATCTCTTTTGAATGCAACAATTTAAATTTTTGATTGGGGGCGGCGTTTGGGGAACGCGGCTGGGGAGCAACGTCCCCCAAACACGGCACGAACAAAACACATCCCTAAAACGCTCAATCCGGCGCGTTTTGGGGGACGCGACTGGAGATGCTCTCAGATCACAACAACTCACTCATGCGCTTCGAAATTCCGTTACGTAGCAATATCCAAATTTCACCCAAAACTTGTCCTTTTGACAAAACTGAGTTCTTTTGGCTAGTGGTTTCCATGGTGGAGGATGACGATAAAAACAACAGGCAGACGATATGGCGCTCGGACTGAATCCTGCCCGTCTGGTATTGTTTGGGCTTCGCGCCTGGCAATTTTGCAAACAGAACCACACATTTTTTTAAATCACGATGTGGTGCTTTTGAGTGCTTTGTATAAATTCTGGGCAGTCCCCGTTGAAGCCCTAATGGCCCCGATCGAGCTAGGCACCGCCCCCCTCACCCTCCTCCGCTGACGGCCCGCTCCACTCTCCCTCCTCCAGCGATGGCCGTCCTCCAAGCTGGAGGATATCCGGCGTGGGCCGCCTCGTGCCGGCCTGGAAATCTCCGACGCCTCACCGTGGCTTTCTCCGGCGGAACATACATGGCCGCCGCCAGCCAGCACGGCCGCGACTTTCTCCGTCGAGGATCCATTTTTATTTTTTATTTTTCTTCCCCTTTTTCTTTTGTTAGATCTTGTTGAAGCTCCTGAATTTGATATGCAGATTTTTGTTATGGATCTTATGGATCTTCTGTAGTTTATTCATGGATCTTATGTAGATCGGATCTTGTAGATTTTTGTAACGAATACTTTATTGACTGTGGTAGATCTATGAAAATCTATGGAGTTTACCGAGATCTGATAAGTGATACTTATAATGACAACAATGGACACACGCTACATTTTTGTGAAGAGCTTTTTTGACTGTGTTAGATCTTCATCTTCAATTTCTGAAGAACTTGAGAATGACAACAGTGAATCCATAAAAAAATTTGTGAAGAACTTTATCAAAACAATGGATCCACATAGAGAGGTGCGAAGAACTTCATAATTAGAAAGGACTGTCTGCTAGGAATTAAACACTACCTAAGGATGTTTTCGCAAAAGACGATTCACCAATCTTGATGCAATCGGATGGAATTGATGGTGGAGGATAAGGGCCGGGCGCCATAACGTCCTGGCAAATCCGGTTCGGAGGTTGGTGTGCATCGAGCATGTGAAAGAAGCAAGGGCTATCTCTAGAGGTTATGAACACAATCATGCATGGGCTATTAAACCATGCATGCTACTTTGAAATTACCCAACCAAATTTAAAATTAAAAATAGAAAATTTGAAATTTTCCAAAATTTGAAAGGAGATGTATGAATTATTCAAAACCGAGATCTTTGGAGTGCAACAAGGGTCCCATGGGATTGTACCCATAGTAACACTAGGAGAACCAGAGGGATTTCAAAAATATAGTTTAGCTAACTTGGATTAGTAGATTGGATACCGCTGAGGTTTTTGTTTTTCCTTTTCGTGTCTTTTATGGACACACTTTGACCACTACGGTCCTGTAAATAAATGTTCTTCTATCTAACCGAATGGCACAACACCTGCCTTTTACCTCAAAAAAAATATATAGCTAGATAAGGCTGGCCATTTTGCTCGCAAAAGGATCATATGAATGGACAATTGAAGAACCCATAATGTTGTTGATAATGCCTAGGGAGCCATGCAGATGAAAGGAAGAACCAAGCGGATGTAAACTCGCAAACTCATTGGCAACACCAAACCAGGCACCACCAAAAGGGGCCTGGTGCTAGATGACTTCTATTCGAGACAACACTATCACCATGGAGAGATACCACCCGCCATACCAAAACCTAATCAAAGAGATATCCTTGTGAGGGCATAGGAATGTCTCGATGAACGACTTTTCGTACCTCTGAAGCATGGTGTAGTAGCTCTGGTCACGCTTTAGCAGCCCATTTTTCTTGAGAAATTGTACAACGTAGTAGGCTGGCCCGAGTCATTTTTCTAGGATAAAAGTTCGTATTGTAGCGTGAGGAGCAATGGCACCTTCTCCAACCCCACCTCGGAGATCAAGAACTTTGAGAAACGCCGCAACTTGTCTAGGGAAACCTTTTGCACTCCTGGAGCCTTCGACATAATAATACCCACCAACATCTAACCACCCGAGAGTTTTCTTCAGGTTCTGTGTGGCAGAAATAATGTCCTTATTGAGGCGTGTGACAGCCTACATCGCCCGACGAAACGTCCAGAGCCTCTAGGCACACCGAGATCTTCGTTGCACACCACCATTTCTGAGAAACGTTCCAGTTTGGTGTTGATCAACTTCGGCCCACTAAGAAACATGTTGGCTATTTCAAAAGCATTTAGCCCGCACTCCCCCAAGAGCACAACATTGGGCTTGACCACACTCTCCAGTCTAACATTATGGTTAGAGAACAACTCATAACAAGGGATTTCTTGAAAGATGGCTCTTATCGTTTTAGTGTAAATTCTTTAGTATATATGCTTCCTTTATTTGTTTTGTTGCGTACCATTTTTTCATATGTTATATTTCATTATTATTTACAAAAGTAACACGTAATTCAAATATCCAAGTGAATGTATGTTAGATATACAAAATTGTTTCATTCTTCACATGTCAAGATCATATTCTTACACATACAAACTCTTAGATACAAATCATATCTACAAATATTATTTGTATGGATATTTGAATATCGTTCACCACGAATCCCGTCTAAATACTCAAACTAGAACCTTCATAACATGTATGTACTATTATCATGGTTGAAACTTACATAATACTTACATAATACTCTCTCAAGCATTCTTTCGTGCAGACCGTCTAAGAATTGGAAATTGCCCCCCCCCCCCGTCGTCCTCCTCCTAGGCGGCACGGGGGCACCCTCAAATTTACCTCCGCCACCCCTTCCCCAACCCTCTTGTCCCTCACCATCATCATAGGAGGCTGACGGGCCAAGCCCGTGCAACGGGCAACGGTGGTGAGGATCTCTCCTCCCGTGGCGGCACATGAAAGTGCATGGATCCCACATGTGTGGTTTTGGTAATTAATGATAATCCCTATGGACTAATATTTGTATTGTGTTACATGATGGTGCTCCGGTGTTGGCGCCAGATAATCTTGTTGGCAGTTGTTGCGGAAGCGGTTGGGAAACCCCAAGAGGAAGGTGTGATGAGCACAACAGCAAGTTTTCCCTCAGTACGAAACCAAGATTTAATCAAACAGTAGGAGAAATCTGTGACTTCTGAAGGTGTTGCTAGCTGACTAGTGGCAGGGCGCACTACCGGCGTCAGCAACAACGTGGAACCTGCACACAACACAACCAAAGTACTTTGCCCCAACTTGTAGTGAGGTTGTCAATCTCACCGGTTTGCTGAACACAAAGGATTAGACGTATCGAGTGGAAAGAGATGTTTACAGAAGGTAAACAGAAGAGGATTGCAGTAGAATTAATCAGTAAAGGAAATAGGACCGGGTCCACAGCTCACTAGAGGTGTCTCTCCATAAAGATAAATAGCATGTTAAGTGAACAAATTACAGCTGTGCAAGTGAAAGAATATCGACCAATACATGACAAGATGATTACTATGAGATTTGATATGGACATTACAATATAATACATAGACTGTAATCCAATTGTGTCTATGACTAATAATCCACCTTCAGGTTAGCATCCGCACCTCTTTTAGTATTAAGTTGCAAGCAACTGACTATCGCATTAAGCAATATGTGTAAAGTAAACAATAGAATTACCCTCGGATAAAACATTGTTGTTTTCTCCCTAGTAGCAAGAGCACATCTACAATATTAGAAGTTAAACGTCACTCTGCCAGAAAGCTAGAGGCATGAACCTACTATCGAGCATAAATACCCCCTCTTGGAGTCACAAGTGTCCATTTGGCCAGAGTTTCTACTAGCAACGGAGAGCATGCAAGCTCACAAATAACATATGACATGAATATATATAATCAATCTCAACATAGTATACAATATTCATCGGATCCCAGCAAACCAAACATATAGGATTACATAAAGATGATCTTGATCATGTAGGGAAGCTCGCAAGATCGATACATGAAGCACAAAGTGGAGAAGACAACCATCTAGCTACTGCTGTGGACCCATAGTCCAGGGATGAATTACTCACACATCACTTCGGAGACGGGCATGGCGATGTAGATGCCTCCGGCGATGATTTCCCCCTCCGGCAGGGTGCCGGGAAGGGCTTCAGAACCCCCCGTGATGGGTTCTTTGATGGCGGCCGCGATGAAACTTTTCGTGGATGGAGGCTCGGGTATCCAGGGTTTTCCCGAGATGATGTATAAATAGGCGGAGGATTTAGGTCGGTGGGGTGGCTGGTGGGCCCAGACCACCCCTTGGCACAGGCCAGGTCCAGGCCGCGCCAAGGGTGAGTTTGGCCGCTCTGTGGCACCTCTTCGACCCACCTCTAGACTTCGTCTTCGTTTCGGTAAAATATTAACTTCGGCTTTTGTTTCGTCCAATTCCGAGAATATTTCCTGTACAACTTTTCTGAAATATAAAAAACAGGAAAAATCAGGGAACTAGCACTGTGGCATCTTGTTAATAGGTTAGTGTCGGGAATCATGTAAAAGTGCAACAAAGTGTAAGCAAAACATATACGAATTGGTGTAAAACAAGCATGGAGCATTAAAAATTATAGATATGTTTGAGACGTATCATTACACTTGTAGGTTTTGTCCATAGACAATTCTTGGACCATGTGTTCGCTTCAAGGTTGAAAGAAGAAAAAAGCGAAGAAGATCAATAGATGACCAAGATGTGCATGGAGTGATCCAAAGATTGGTCATAAGAGAGTTGAGCCTATGTCAAGTATGTCTTGAAGAACAAGATGGAGCAATATCCCATGTGTACCTTCAAGAGATCAACAAAATGAAGAAATAAGAAATAGAGTGCAAGTTCAGGATGAACCATCTCGAAGAGATCATGTGCTTGAATCTTGCCATCCATATGGTAATCATGGATAAGTGAATATATGGCCAAAGAAGAGCCTTTCCTATAGTGGAGTATGGGCAAGCAAGCCACAAGACTTCATCAAGCAATCACAATCAAAAGGGTCTTCCAACTTGAAGAGGTCAATATCTTCATCATCTAGCTCAAGTGGAATGCATAAAGTTAAGGTTCGTTCTTGATAGGGTTTCTTTCTAACCGATCTCGTGGTGTAGTTGGGAGACGTTTTAGAAGATAGATGGCTGGACTATCAAGAGGGCTCTCGGGTGAGTAACTTGATCATATCATTCGGAGAGATCTCAAACCCTTGCATGTTTTGCATCATCCTTCTTGGTTGTTTCTTGGTTTTTATCCATGTGATATTTTAGAGCTTGGGGTTCTCATGACGAGCACTAGTTCAAAAAATGGATTTCGCATGAAACTTTTGTTGTGTTTCGATGTCTGAGTTTGTATAGGTTCTTTGTGTTGAGAGGTTCATCCTCTTAATTTGTGGAAATTCCCCCGCAGTTGCTCATCTCGTTATACTCTTTCTAACAAAATTTGTTTCACCTCAATTGGAGTTTCCAATCTCAAGATATTGCGGTTTTCATGAAGAGAGTTTCTTGGACCTGAAGTTCTAGCCTACTCTACGTGCTACTTTTGGAAATGTGTTTTTTTTCAATTTTTTTCTTTACTACAAGGTTTTGACACTACCTAGAGATTGGGCTAGTAGTAGTTCAGAAGTTCCGATCACTGGAACCGCCCGAGGTAGGCGTTGGAGATCGTTTTTGCCTATGAAGGATTTTCCGGTCATAGAGGGATAGATTATCGTCCTACGTTTTGTGCACCTAATAGTTGGTTTTTCGAGGTACCTATTTAAGGGGCATTGTTCCAACGGTACCCAACTTTGCACAACACTTCTTGACCCCATTGTTGACCTTCCTTGATCTTGATATCTCTCCATTCCCTCTATGATTCTTGCTCCCAGTTGAGGAAAAGAGAGAGGAGATCTAGATCTACATTCCTACCAATCAAAATCCCTTCCTTGTAAGGGAATCCATTAAATCTAGATCTTGGATAAATTTGGTGTTCTCCTCCTTTTGTTCTTCCTCTATTGTTCCCAAAATAGCTTTTGTAGTTTTGGTGGAATTTGAGAGTGTAGAAATTGCCATTGCATTTGGTGCATCAGTTTGAGTTCTCCATGGTGATACATGGAAGTGAAAATTAATGAGTTGATTACTCTCGGGTGCTTGCACCCAGAGCTTGTTCCTCTTGGGTCCTTGGAACTTAGACGGCTTGGTGACCTTTGCAGTGTTACGGCCTCCGAGTTAAGTTGTGGAGATTGCTTCAAGCTTTTGGTCCTTTCTGGCAATTTATTGGGAGCCTCAACTAAGTTGTGGAGATTGTCCCAAGCTTGTACAACTTCGGTGACCACCCTCAAGGTTTCATAGTGGATCGATAACTTCCCTTTTTGGTGGGAAGACTTTAGGAGAATACAGTGATCCATCGTGCTATTTGGGGAGCGTTGTGGCTCCACACCGCTCCAACGAAGATTAGCACCCGGAAGGGTGTGAACTTCGGATACATTGTTGTCTCCGCATCACCTCGGTTATTCTTATACCCAAGATTTTTTACTTATGCACTTTAATTTGTGATAGCCTTCGTGCTTGAAGTTATAGCGATCGCCATCACATAGTTGTATTGGTGCACATAGGTGAACCATAGATGATATAGGTTTTGTCCTTGACAAATCAAACACTAATTTTATTCCGCATTTGTTATGCCCATCTTGTAAAAGCTTTAAATCACCTATTTACCCCCTCTAGGTGACATCAGTGTCCTTTCAATGTAGGATGGCTTGGATCAAGGGCATTGGCCATCCTGCCCAGCTCGATTGCGGTGGCATGTGTGCCTGCAAAAGCGGTGCGGGGTCGGTAATGGAGGTGTCCCGGTCATCCCCTCGGTGGCCACATCCATGGGGTCTCGACGGAAGGGTCATGGAGAGATCTTGGCAGGGCGCCACATCCCTAATACGGCCGCACCACCGACCTACGGGAGAGCGATATACTGGTATGCTGGTGATGGCTAGACCTGGTCGGGACTGGTCGATCTTAGCCTCCTAGCATGGTTGGTGCCTAGCCATGCTCGTGTTCTCAGCGCGGTGTTGTTTATATGGGGTGGTGCTGGCGTGTAGTTGACACGTCCGTTGGGAACCCCAAGAGGAAGGTGTGATGCGCACAACAGTAAGTTTTCCCTCAGTAAGAAACCAAGGTTATCGAACCAGTAGGAGTCAAGGAACACGTGAAGGTTGTTGGTGGCGGAGTGTAGTGCGGCGCAACACCGGGGATTCCGGCGCCAACGTGGAACCTGCACAACACAATCAAATTACTTTGCACCAACGTAACGGTGAGGTTGTCAATCTCACCGGCTTGTCTGTAAACAAAGGATTAGATGTATAGTGTGGATGATGATGTTTGTTTGCGAAGAACGAGTAACGAACAATTGCAGTAGATTGTATTTCAGATGTAAAGAATTGGACCGGGGTCCACGAGTTCACTAGTGGTGTCTCTCCCATAAGATAAATAGCATGTTGGGTGAACAAATTACAGTTGGGCAATTGACAAATAAAGAAGGCATAACAATGCACATACATATATCATGATGAGTACTATGAGATTTAATCGGGGCATTACGACAAAGTACATAGACCGCTATCCAGCATGCATCTATGCCTAAAAAGTCCACCTTCGAGGTTATCATCCGAACCCCTTCCGAGTATTAAGTTGCAACAACGAGACAATTGCATTAAGTATGGTGCGTAATGTAATCAACACAAATATACTTAGACAAAGCATCGATGTTTTATCCCTAGTGGCAACAGCACATCCACAACCTTAGAGGTTCGTCGTCACTCCCAGATTCAATGGAGGCATGAACCCACTATCGAGCATAAATACTCCCTCTTGGAGTTACAAGTATCACCTTGGCCAGAGCCTCTACTAGCAACGGAGAGCATGCAAGAACATAAACAACATATATGATAGATTGATAATCAACTTGACATAGTATTCAATATTCATCGGATCCCAACAAAAACAACATGTAGTATTACAAATAGATGATCTTGATCATGATAGGCAGCTCACAAGATCTAACATGATAGCACAATGAGGAGAAGACAACCATCTAGCTACTGCTATGGACCCATAGTCCAGGGGTGAACTACTCACATATCGATTCGGAGGCGATCATGGCGATGAAGAGACCTCCGGGAGATGATTCCCCTCTCCGGCGGGGTGCCGAGGCGATCTCCTGAATCCCCCGAGATGGGATTGGCGGCGGCGGCGTCTCTGGAAGGTTTTCCGTATCGTGGCTCTCGGTACTGGGGTTTTCGCGATGAAGGCTTTAAGTAGGCGGAAGGGTAGATTCGGGGGCGTCACGAGGGACCCACACGCTAGGGCCGCGCGGCCAGGGCCAGGGCCGCGCCACCCTAGTGTGGCGTCGCCTCGTGGCCCCACTTCGTATCTCCCTCGGTCTTCTGGAAGCTTCGTGGAAAAATAGGACCCTGGGCGTTGATTTCGTCCAATTCCGAGAATATTTCCTTACTAGGATTTCTGAAACCAAAAACAGCGAGAAAACAACAAGCTGGCTCTTCGGCATCTCGTCAATAGGTTAGTGCCGGAAAATGCATAATAATGACATATAATGTGTATAAAACATGTGAGTATCATCATAAAAGTAGCATGGAACATAAGAAATTATAGATACGTTTGGGACGTATCAAGCATCCCCATGCTTAGTTCCTACTCGCCCTCGAGTAGGTAAACGATAACAAAGATAATTTCTGAAGTGACATGCTATCATAATCTTGATCATACTATTGTAAAGCATATGAGATGAATGCATCGATTCGAAGCAATGGTGAAGACAATGAGTAAACACATGAATCATATAGCAAAGACTTTTCATGAATAATACTTTCAAGACAAGCATCAATAAGACTTGCATAAGAGTTACTCATAAAGCAATAGATTCTTAGTAAAGGCATTGAAGCAACACAAAGGAAGATATAAGTTTCAGAAGTTGCTTTCAACTTCAACATATTTATCTCATGGATAATTGTCAACACAAAGTAATATAACAAGTGCAATAGGTAAACATGTAAGAATCAATGAACACAGTTGATACAAGTGTTTGCTTCTAAGATAGAAAGAATGGGTAAACTGACTCAACAATAAAGTAAAAGATTGGCCCTTCGCAGAGGGAAGCATGGATTACTATATTTGTGCTAGAGCTTTTCATTTTGAAAACAAGAATTTTTTTTGTCAACGGTAGTAATAAATCATATGTGTTATGTATAAGATATCCTATAAGTTGCAAGCCTCATGCATAGATTACCAATAGTGCTCGCACCTTGTCCTAATTAGCTTGGATTAACATGGATTATCATTGCATAGCATATGTTTCAACCAAGTGTCACAAAGGGGTACCTCTATGCCGCCTGTACAAAGGTCTAAGGAGAAAGCTCGCATTGGATTTCTCGCTTTTGATTATTCTCAACTTAGACATCCATACCGGGACAACATAGACAACGAGATAATGGACTCCTCTTTAATGCATAAGCATTCAACAACAGAATAATATTCTCATAAGAGATTGAGGATTAATTGTCCAAACTGAAACTTCCACCATGAATCATGGCTTTAGTTAGCGGCCCAATGTTCTTCTCTAACAATATGCATACTCAAACCATTTGATCATGAAAATCACCCTTACTTCAGACAAGATGAACATGCATAGCAACTCACATGATATTCAACAAAGGTAAAAGTTGATGGCGTCCCCAGAAACATGGTTACCGCTCAACAAGCAACTTATTAAGAAATAAGACACATAAGTACATATTCTTCACCACAATAGTTTTTAAGGCTATTTTTCCCATGAGCTATATATTGTAAAGACAAAGGATAGAATTTTAAAGGTAGCACTCAAGTAATGTACTTTGGAATGGCAGAGAAATACCATGTAGTAGGTAGATATGGTGGACACAAATGGCATGGTTATTGGCTCAAGGATTTGGATGCACGAGAAGAATTCCTCTCAATACAAGGCTAGGCTAGCAAGGTTGTTTGAAGCAAACTCAATTACAAAACGGTGCAGCAAGACTCACATATGAACATATTGTAAGTATTATAAGACTTTACATCGTCTCCTTGTTGTTCAAACACCTTAACCAGAAAATATCTAGACTCTAGAGACCAATCATGCAAACCAAATTTAACAAGCTCTATGTAGTTCTTCATTAATGGGTGCAAAGTACATGATGCAAGAGCTTAAACATGATCTATATGCGCACAACAATTGCCAAGTATCAAATTATTCAAGACATTATACCATTTACCACATGTAGCATTTTCTGTTTCCAACCATATACCAATGAATGAAGTAGTTCAACTTTCGCAATGAACATTAAGAATAAAGCTAAGAACATGTGTGTTCATACGAAACAGCGGAGCGTGTCTCTCTCCCAAACAAGGAATGCTAGGATCCGAATTTATTCAAACAAAAACAAAAATAAAAACAAACAGATGCTCCAAGTAAAGCACATAAGATGTGACAGAATAAAAATATAGTTTCACTAGAGGTGACCTGATAAGTTGTCGATGAAGAAGGGATGCCTTGGGCATCCCCAAGCTTAGATGCTTGAGTCTTCTTAAAATATGCAGGGATGAACCACGGGGGCATCCCCAAGCTTAGAATTTTCACTCTTCTTGATCATATTGTATCATCCTCCTCTCTTGACCCTTGAAAACTTCCTCCACACCAAACTCAAAACAAACTCATTAGAGAGTTATTGCATAATTGAAAATTCATATATTCAGAGGTGACATAATCATTCTTAACACTTACGGACATTGCACAAAGCTACTGAAAGTTAATGGAACAAAGAAATCCATCAAACATAGCAAAACAGGCAATGCGAAATAAAAGGCTGAATCTGTCAAAACAGAACAGTCCGTAAAGACGAATTTTTTAGAGGCACCAGAATTGCTCAGATGAAAATGCCCAAATTGAATGAAAGTTGCGTACGTATCTGAGGATCACGCATGTAAATTGGCAGATTTTTATAAATTTTCTACAGCAGGGGCGGCTCAATTTCGTGACAGCAAAAAATCTGTTCCTGCGCAGTAATCCAAATCTAGTATTGACTTTACTATCAAAGACTTTACTTGGCACAACAATGCAATAAAATAAAGATAAGGAGAGGTTGCTACAGTAGTAAAAACTTCCAAAACTCAAATATAAAATAAAGGTGCAGAAGTAAAATAATGGGTTGTCTCCCATAAGCGCTTTTCTTTAACGCCTTTCAGCTAGGCGCAGAAAGTGTGAATCAAGTAACATCAAGAGATGAAGCATCAACATCATAATTTGTTCTAATAATAGAACCATAAGGTAATTTCATTCTCTTTCTAGGGAAGTGTTTCATACCTTTCTTAAGAGGAAATTGATATTTAATATTACCTTCCTTCATATCAATGGTAGCACCAACAGTTCGAAGAAAAGGTCTACCCAATATAATGGGACAAGATGCATTGCATTCAATATCCAAGACAACAAAATCAACGGGGACAAGGTTATTGTTAACCATAATACGAAGATTATCAATCCTCCCCAAAGGTTTCTTTATGGCATGATTGTTGGAGATATGCCCAAGAGGCAATAATAAAAGTGGTTATTATATATCTTTATGTTTATGATAAATGTTTAAATACCATGCTATAATTGTATTAACCGAAACATTGATACATGTGTGATATGTAAACAACAAAGAGTCCCTAGTATGCCTCTTAACTAGCTTGTTGATTAATGGATGATTAGTTTCATAATCATGAACATTGGATGTTATTAATAACAAGGTTATATCATTGTATGAATGATGTAATGGACACACCCAATTAAGCGTAGCATAAGATCTCATCATTAAGTTATTTGCTATAAGCTTTCAATACATAGTTACCTAGTCCTTATGACCATGAGATCATGTAAATCACTTATACCGGAAAGGTACTTTGATTACACCAAACGCCACTGCGTAAATGGGTGGTTATAAAGGTGGGATTAAGTATCCGGAAAGTATGAGTTGAGGCATATGGATCAACAAGTGGGATTTGTCCATCCCGATGACGGATAGATATACTCGGGCCCTCTCGGTGGAATGTCGTCTAATGTCTTGCAAGCATATGAATAAGTTCATAAGAGACCACATACCACGGTACGAGTAAAGAGTACTTGTCAGGAGACGAGGTTGAACAAGGTATAGAGTGATACCAAAGATCAAACCTCTGACAAGTAAAATATCGCGTGACAAAGGGAATTGGTATTATATGTGAATGGTTCATTCGATCACTAAAGTCATCGTTGAATATGTGGGAGCCATTATGGATCTCCGTATCCCGCTATTGGTTATTGGTCGGAGTAAGTACTCAACCATGTCCGCATAGTTCACGAACCGTAGGGTGACACACTTAAAGTTGGATGTTGAAATGGTAGTACTTAAATATGGAATGGAGTTCGAATATTTGTTCGGAGTCCCGGATGAGATCCCGGACATCACGAGGAGTTCCGGAATGGTCCGGAGAATAAGATTCATATATAGGATGTCATTTTATGTGAATTAAAATGTCGCGGAAGGTTCTATGGAAGGTTCTAGAAGATTCTAGAAAAGTCCGGAAGAAACCACCAAGGAAGGTGGAGTCCACATGGGACTCCACCTCCATGGCCGGCCAACCCTAGTGGGGGAGGAGTCCCAAGTGGACTCCCCCTTAGGGGGCCGGCCACCCCCCATATGGGAGGTGGAACTCCCACCTCTAGTGGGAGTCCTAGCTTGGCTAGGTTTCCCTCCATTTGGAAGGTTTTTGGTTCGGGTCTTATTCGAAGACTTGGAGACCAACTCTTGGGGATCCACCTATATAATGAGGGGCCAAGGGAGGGGGCCGGCCACCCCAAGACCACAACCTGGCCGCCCCTCTGAGTGGCCGGCCACCCCTCCCAAACCCTAGCCGCCCCCTCTCCTCCATAGCTCCCGCGTGCTTTAGCGAAGCTCCGCCGGAGTTCTCCACCGCCACCGACACCATGCCGTCGTGCTGTCGGATTCAAGAGGAGCTACTACTTCCGCTGCCCGCCGGAACGGGAGGTGGACGTCGTCTTCATCAACAACCGAACGTGTGACCGAGTACGGAGGTGCCGCCCGTTCGTGGCGCCGGAACCGATCGTGATCAAGATCTTCTACGCGCTTTTGCAAGCGGCAAGTGAACGTCTACCACAGCAACAAGAGCCTCATCTTGTAGGCTTTGGAATCTCTTCAAGGGTTGTGGTGACCCTGCATACCACTGCATGTTGTAGTATGCCAGTCGTTGATATAACATTCACGAAGTACCATTCCGCAAATATTACATCCCTCAGAGTAGTACAACAGAACATAGCAGGGTCCATAACTCCTTCATTGATTATTACAACTATCATACACATGTCAACTTGGAGCTCCTCTTGGGTCCTAAGAGGAATACTCCTGGGTTCGAGGCGAACCCAACTTAACTTACAATACCAGAGTCTCATTAAACTAAACATTTATTTCATCGAGCAGCTAAATACTAGAGTTCGGGCTGCTCGGTTACTACTACTCTCGGATATCTCTAGGCTTGTTCTCCTCCGGAAGCCTCCCCGGATCCGTAGACTATGAGATAGTCTACGCCTTCAACACCTCCTGAGAGGTCAGGTTCATCATAGCCGATGATCTCGGCTCCATCATTGCTGTTGTAGTCCTCCTCTAGATGATTCAGACAATCTAAGCATGGGATTTAAGAGTGGTATGAGTACGAGCGTACTCAACAAGTTCATTATAGAGAAGAGGTGTTTAATGCACTAGCTACGATATTAGACCATAAAGTCTAATACCAATGCAAGTTTTGATAAACATTTCTTCAAGAGATTGCTTTTATTTCAAAGAGCTATGTCCGTCAGCCTTCACCGGTTTACTAGAACTTCATGGAGCTCCTTTCCGGCCGCGTTCGCAGTTCCTCAATCCCGGAACAGGGAGTGATAGGTCACAGTTCTTTACACTCTGCAGAGGTGTGTTGCTTTACCCATAAGAGATCTTAACCTTGGTGCCACCCGGGCAGCTTTCCCGTCCACACTTCCTTTGGTGTGAGGCCCGGTATAAGGTCTAGCCAATCATGTTCCTCCGCTACCTCGAACACCCACCCTTTGTTGCATACCCCGACCCTGGGTCCTCGCCGGTCCCATTATTCCCACTCACGGGTGGACCCCGACCACGACAATAGTTTGGGACTCGTTAACCAAACTCCTTCGCCGGTAGCTGCAACCCATCATAGACCGCAATACCGTGGGGACTTAAGGCCTCCCCACCCAACCGCTTGCACTTCGAGCGACAAGTGTCTACGGACTATGCCGTGGGGACTTAAGGCTTCCCCACCCAACCGCTTGCCCCGACGGATACAAGTGTCTACGGTAAAGCGCATCCGTTGATGAACGAGAGGTGGAAACGCTTTTGACTACTCCGTCCCACTCCGGATCTTATGGTTAACACGGGTATTACTAAGCACAAGAATCATCGGCGACATTTGTTGTTTAATCCTAGATGGATATAAGCCCGTGCAATGGAACCTCCACCATATCAACACAATCCATGGTTCCATTGCCCACCACATAGTCATATTCATAGTTATGAAAGTAGTGGTTTTGATTTTTATGCAATAGTGATAACCATAATACTTTGCAAGTAATTTGATAGAAATACTCAAATGACATGAGCAAGTGATGAACTTGCTCGAACACCGCAAAGTTTTGCAGTTGGAAGGTGTGGACTGACCCTTGTCCTCTGTTTCTGAAAAATAGCATCATTGTCCGATAAGGGCAATGGTTAAAGAGGCAATTATGCATGATTCCATTTTTTAGGGTTTGTTCCCCCCTTCCGATGTCGTTATTATTTCATGTAAGAGGTTAATACTAAGAGTAATTTGGGGATACTTGATTTAAAGTAAAATACAACCTTGAAATGTTGTCAAGGTGTTTTTAAAGTCCAAATGCATTAATGGACTTATTTGCATTATTGAAAATAATATGTGTGATTTAAATCATTATTTAAATCATCAAATTAAGACTTATTCTTCTTTGTCTTCAAAAATTCTCTTTGATATTTTATTTAGATAGAGAATTTTATGCTGATTAATTTTCATATTTTTACTTATTTTTTTAGAGCTGTATTTTATTTTATAAAATTCTTGGAAATTCTCATTTAAATGGGTATTTTGGAAATGTCCAAAATACCCCTCGGACCCACTCGTCGGCGGCCGAGCTGGTTAGGTTGGACCAGCCCACCGGGCTCGGTCCAACCGACCCGACCGCGTCGTCTTCTCGCTGTGTCCTAACCCTAATCCCCCTTTCGGCTCCCGCGACGCCGAAATCGCCTCCGCCGTCGCCGCTTTAATCTGGCCGTCTCCGGCCATCGCCGGTGACGAGATGGTGCGGATCTGGACCGCCTCTCGACGGCGGACATGGTGGTCCGCGTCGATCTGACGCTTGCGTCCTCGTTTGCTCGCCATCGACTCTCCCGTGCGCCTGGCTTTTGGCGTCCACCGCCACCGCGCGTTGGAGATGCCGTGGACCTTCCTCCTGGCGCTCCCCTGGGCGCGTGGTGCTGCGCTGGGGTGCTGTGGTGGTCGCCGTGGCTTGGCTTGGCTTGGCCAGGCCTGGTGCCGTCGTGTGCCCTGGCGTGCGCCGCCGTGGCCGCCGTGGTCGTGTCGACCACCTCTTCCCCGGTATGTGCTCCTCCTTCTCCTCTGCTACCTGTTCTACCTCTTCTCCTTCCTCTGGATGCCCTGGCATCCACCTGATTGTGCTGCTGCTTCTACACCTATGTGCTCTGCTGCTGTGCTTGCTGTGGATGCGTGTATGCTGCTGTGCTCTCTGCTGTTGCCATAGATCCTAGCTGATGTGATATGCTGCTGCCATGCGTATGCTGCTTCTGTGTGTGCTGCTCTTCCCTATATCTTGCTGTTGTAACTCTTGAGCTCTTGCTCAAGAGAAAATTTGTGATGCTTATGCTCTATTAAATTGTTCCTCGCTGTTGCTATATGGATCCCGCCTCTCCCGTGTGTGCATTTCCTTGCCCTCGGCTTGATCATGATGCATGATCCTTGCATTATGCAAGTGCCAGTGCCCTGGGTGTGATGTGTATAGAGCTGTGAATTCTTGGAAATGCTCAATTGAGCATGGCTATTGACTAAATAACACCATCCCTTAATGGTGTGCTTCTGGATACAATTGTATTTAATTTATTTACTTATCTGTGATGCAATTATTTATGAGATGTGGCTATATAGTTGATCTGGTTAAATGTGTGGTTGCTAGGCTTGGCTCTAGCATGTCTTAGCATGCTCTAGCAAGCTTCGATGATCATATGATCATCGCTTGCTTGTAAAAGCTGCCGTGTTATGATCGTGCCTCTCTTCTCGCTCATCTTTGTGTCCGTGTGACACCAAAATCTGTACCGATGCATGCTTTTGCTTGCTCAAGCGATTGTCGATGCTTGCAATGATCCATTGGATCAGCTGCAAGGCTCGGTGCTTTGATTACTTGTATGATTCACTTATCCGTATTACCTGGATTTACTAAAATGGATAAGTGATGTGAACCGCTATGCGTAATGATCATTTCATTGAGTTTGGCAGGGCTAGATGGATGCCACCACTTGGTTGGGTACCCTAGCCCTCTTTTGAACCCATCCGGGTGATGATAACCGTGCATGGCTTATAAGTTTGGGCTGGTTCGGTGGTTGAGGTGACCTTGACAACAATTCATTGTCGTTTAGGTAGCTCCCACCCTTGTTGGCTTGCTATGGCTTAGTGAATGCATCACCTGGGTAATTCCTTGTTGGATTTCCAGGTGATCTTTGATGTTGACAAACAAGAATAGACACATATTGTCTATCTATCCGATGGTGTGCTAGGTTTTAGGTGCTAGGTGACTTTGGTTGAATAGATAGGATCATTTCCTTGCTGGATTGCCTTGGTTATGCCACTGTTTTGGTCTAGCCAGTGTTCCCTTGGTGATTTCCTATTGGCTTCACCCATTTTTGCTTGCACCAACTGACTTGGTAGCCAGATGATGACACAAACAGGGTTTCTACCCTTTTCTTTTGCTGTGATGTATGCATGTGCTTATGATATGAGCAAAACTGTGGCTTGCTCATGATTATCTGTGTATACCTCACTCCAGCTCCTAGAAAGGTTGTTGGTGTAGAGGATTTCTTCTGGTTGGATTTATGAGCTTGCCCTGCTCCTCCTGGCTTGCTGGTGATGCTTGGTTAATTTCTGTATTTGGGGAAATAAGTGAGACAGCTCTGGCTGTTCACTTGTTCTTGGTGTTCTTGAGCTGTTCTTGTTATCTGGTGACTTACCCTGATGCTTTGTCGATGAATGAGCTAGGGTTTGGCTCTGAAAAGTCTTTATATGCCTAGCCCTTGCTTCTCCGGGTCGACAGACCGCTCGGCAAGTGTTGGTGACTCTCCCCGTGTGAGTGTGCTCGGTGAGCATGCACACATGCGGTGTGAGCTGCCTGTGTGTGTGTGTGTGTTCCTGATACTTTGCACTTGGCTTGGAGAGGATCAGCTCGGCAGCTTGATCATATCCCCTTCATTTCCTTTATTTGCTAACCTGCCAAGTGGCTATGCCACTTGGCATAACTTGTGTTTGTTATGTTTATGTCCAGGTTCAAAATGATGATCAAATAAGCAAGATGATCTTCAAGCTCAAGATTAAATGATATTCACATTGTAGTATTTATGATAGATTCATACTTGTATTTTTCTTTTTATTTTCTTTTATTTTACAATTTCCCAATTCTTGTAATGTGTTGTAATATTCATTTATTTCCATTATGAATATTGTAATGACAATGTAATTTGTGTGTTAATCAATAAAGCTCAAAGTTTTCTCTAATGAGCTTTACTTTTATTTTAATTGCTTATATTGTTTATTATTTATAATTTACTTGATGAATTTCCTCACAATTTGAATTTATGAGATATTCATTTGATGTTTGAATTTGAAATTCAAATTCAACTTAAGTTTGAATTCAATCATGCAACTTAAGTTATGATGCAAACTCTCCCCTCTCTTCTCAAAACCCTAGTTTAATTAGAAAGAAGCAAGTTTGTCGCACTCTCGAAACCCTAACCCTGTAAGGTGGCGAGAGAGAAACTTGTTCCCCTTCGATGCGCTTTTGTTTAAAAGCGCGAAATTTCCCCGAAATTTACTATGCAATGCACATCCCTTTCTAAAATCTACCCCTCGATCGTCTCTAAACCTGGGACATTACAGCCTTTCCCCTTAAAGAAAACTTCGTCCCGAAGTTGTGGTTGTAATACCTGAAGAGTTCGGGGTATGTTTTCCTTAGGTCTTCTTCCTTTTCCCAGGTGGCTTCCCTCTCGGGATGATGCTTCCATTGTATCTTGCAGTACTTGATAGCTTTATTTCTGAGTTGTTTCCAGCTCTCCTCGAGAATCTTGGCTGGCTTCTCGATGTAAGTCAAATCTGGTTGTAACTCGAGCTCCAGCATGTGATATTGGCTCATCTGGGGTCTTTAAGCATTTCCCGAGTTGCGACACATGGAATACATTGTGAACTTGTGCTAGCCTTCCCGGTAGATCCAATTCAAAGGCTAAACCTCGGTTCTGACTCAGTATCTTGAAAGGTCCGATGTATCTAGGACTGAGTTTTCCTTTTACTCCAAACCTCTGGAGTCCTTTCATCGGGCTCACCTTAAGATAAACCATGTCTCCAACTTGTGGTTCCCATGTCCTCCTCTTCTGGTCTGCGTAACTCTTTTGCCGGCTCTGGGCTATCTTAAGCCTGTCTCTGATAAGGTCAATGATTTGTTGTTTTTCCTTGACATAATCAGGGTTGAACTCCTTGCTTGCTCCAGCTTCATACCAACATATCGGTGATCTACACTTTCTTCCATAGAGAGCTTCAAATGGTGCCATCTTGATGCTACTTTGATAGCTATTATTGTATGAAAACTCTGCTAGTGGTAAGTGCTCCTCCCATGATCCTCCGAAGTCTAGGGCACAAGCCCTAAGCATATCCTCTAAGATCTCGGTTGGTTCTCTCGGTTTGTCCACCGGTCCGGGGATGATAAGCGGTACTATAGTCTAACTTGGATCCTAAAGCTTCGTGAAGTTGCTTCCGGAATGCCGATGTGAACACGGACCCTCGATCCGATACTATCTTCTTAGGCACTCCATGCTTACTCACGATCTCTTTGATGTAAAGATCGATAAGTTTCTCTCCTTTATCCTGCTGGTTTACCGCTAAAAAGTGTGCACTTTTCGTCAACCGGTCCACGATTACCCATATCATGTCCTTCTTTTTATTAGTCATGGGTAGTCCGGTGATGAAATCCATCCCTATTTCTTCCCATTTCCACTCTGGAATAGGTAAAGGTTGTAACTTCCCTGCCGGACTCGGTGTTTAGCCTTCACTCTTCAGCGGGTATGGCATTCTGCCACATATTGTGCTATCTCCCTCTTCATGTTATTCCACCGGAATAGTTCCTTTAAGTCCATGTACATCTTTGTACTTCCCGGATGTATGGAATATGGTGTTTGATGAGCTTCCCGGAGTATTACTTCCTTAATTCCAGCAATATCCGGAACGCAAATCCTTTTCTGGAACCATAATGATCCAGATTCTCCGCGGTGAAATTCGATGGTCTTCCCTCATCTATTCTTCTCATCTCCTCCACGATGAATGGATCGTCCGGCTGACCCATCATTATCTCATTCTTCAGGTTGACATTCAACTCATCGGCTACTTGCAAGGCCGATAATCCTTCATGGGCTTCCTTCTCCCAAAGTTGTATTTGGGCTTGACTTATTTCCTTCCTCAACTCCGGTGAGATTTCTTGTTCCACTCCTCCGGTACTCTTCCTACTCAGGGCATCTGCTACAACATTAGCCTTCCCGGGAGTGTAATTGATTGTCAGGTCATAATCCTTAATCAATTCTAGCCATCTTTTCTGTCTCATGTTGAGTTCCTTCGAGTGAAGAAATATTTGAGGCTTTTATGATCCGTATAGAGCTCACACTTAGCTCCATAGAGAAAATGTCTCCATGTTTTGAGTGCAAATACGACTGCGGCTAATTCCAAGTCATGTGTTGGATAATTCACTTCATGAGGTCTGAGTTGCCTCGATCCATAAGATATCACTTTCCGATCTTGCATGAGTACACAACCCAATCCATGCTTGGATGCGTCACAGTATACGGTGTAATCCTTGCCAACTTCCGGAACTGCTAACACCGGTGCCGTGGTGAGTTTCTCTTTTAGAGTTTGAAAGCTCTTTTCACACTCCTCTGACCACACAAATGGTGTGTTCTTCCTTAGCAACTTAGTCATTGGTCCTGCTATCTTAGAGAATCCTTTAATGAATCTCCGATAATATCCTGCCATTCCTAGGAATCCTCGGATCTCCTTGACAGTCTTGGGTGCTTCCCATTCTAGAACTGCTGCTACCTTACTCGGGTTGACAGCTATTCCATCTTTACTAATGACATGACCAAGAAATTCCACTTGATCTAGCCAAAATTCACACTTACTAAGTTTGGCATAGAGTTGATGTTCCCTTAGTGTTTGCAACACTAACCTCAAATGTTCAGCATGTTCGGACTTGTTCTTGGAATATATCAAGATATCATCGATAAATACGATGACAAACTTGTCTAGATATGGCATGAATATCTTATTCATGAGATTCATGAATATTGCTCGGGGCATTGGTCAATCCAAAAGGTACTACAAGGTATTCATGGTGTCCATATCTTGAGACAAAGGCGAGTTTTCGGAACGTCTTCCTTCTTGATCTTTATCCGGTGATAACCGGATCTTAGATCAATCTTGGAAAAGACTCCCGCGCCTCTCACTTGATCAAATAGATCTTGTATTCTTGGAAGTGGATACTTGTTCTTGATTGTGACGTTGTTCGGATTCCTGTAGTCTCCGCACATCCTTCTTCCTCCATCTCTTTTATCCACGAAGATCACAGGTGATCCCCATGGTGAAACACTCTCTTGTATGAATCCCTTTTGTTCCAAATCATCCAGTTGCTCCTTAAGCTCTTTCAACTCCTTGGGCCCCATCTTGTATGGTGCCTTAGCAATTGGAGCTGTTCCTGGGATTAGATCGATAGTGAATTCTATCTCCCTATCTGGTGGCATACCAGGTAATTCCGCAGGAAACACATCCTGGAATTCCTTTACTACAGGTATATCTTCTAACTTCACCTCCTTCATGCTATTCAGCTGTAGCTCAACTTCAATCTCGTGTATGTTTGTCGCCTTGGTAGATCATTCTACTTCCATCGGGGCTTTTCAACGATACCGTCTTGTTCACACAGTCGATCAATGCTCCATTAGTTTCCAACCAGTTCATACCAAGAATGACATCAATGTCCTTCATTGGTAAAATGAACAGGTCCGCGTCAAACGCGCACTTATTGATCATGATGACTTGTTTTTGTTTGGTATGGGTTACTACTATCGTTCCCCCCGCAGAAAGTATGGTTATGGGTGTATCTAACTTAGTGCAACTAATCCCATGTTTGATGATGAATTGTTGAGAAATGAATGATGTAGTTGCACCAGTATCAAAAAGTACTTTGCCAGGATGAGTGAGTATCTGGAGCGTACCTATCACCGCCTGATCGGAGTTGACCACCTCCTCCAGACTAGTGCAGTTCAGCTTGCCGAAGGGCTTCTTATTCTTCCAGCTCCCTCCGGTGTTTCCTCCTCGGCTTCCTCCTCCTCCAGATTGACCTCCTCCGGTGTTTCTCTTGGGACAATCCTTCAGCATGTGTCCCTCCTGGCGACAACCAAAGCATATAATCTTTGGCTTCTTACAGTCCTTGGCAAAATGCCCTGGAAGTCCACAGATTCGACAGACCATTGGATTGGCGGTCTGAAAAGCTTGATTCCTCCTACTACCGTAGTAGTTACTGTTGTTGTTGTTGTTGTTGTTGTTGTTGTTGTATCTGGGCTTGAAACTCAAGCTGGTATTAGGCTTGTTACTAACAAACCTCTTAGGCTCAAACTTGGCCTTTTTCCGTTTCTCCTCCCGCAATTGCTTGAAATCATCTTCCGCAGTAATGGCCGCATCCACCAACTCTTGAAACTCCGTCGCTCTCATCATACGGAGCTGAACTTTGAACTGGGGACTTAACCCCTCAGAAACCTCTTCTTCTTCTTGTCCTCGGTGTTGACTTCTTCAACAGCGTACCGGGACAGTTTAGAAAATTCCCTGACATAAGTCAGGATTGCCTTGTCCTTCTGCTCGAGACTTTCAAATTCTCGACGCTTCAGCTCCACTATACTTTCAGGGACATTGGATTCCCTGAATTTCCTTGCGAACTCCTCCCATGTGAATACCTTTCCAGCCGGATATACGGCTACAATGTTATCCCACCATGATGCGGCGGGTCCACACAACAAGTGTGTAGCATAACGGACCTTCTCCTGGTCATTGCATCCAACAGTGTTGAGCTTTCGCTCAGTGTCCATGAGCCAGTCTTCCGCGTCCATTGGCTCGGGCGCGTATGCAAAAGATATAGGCTTAGTGTTCTGGAAGTCTGCTAAGGTGACTCCCTGATTCTCGGGTCTCTCTACCCGGTTCTGCTGCAGCAAATCTTGGAAGAATTTGTTCTGCTGCTCCAGTGTTACACGCTGTCTTTCCTCTACCAGCTGCATGTACTGAATAAAGTTTTGCTGCGTCATGGGTGGTGGTGGTGGTGGTAACTGATCTCCGGCTGCTCCCTCAGCCTCTTCCTTTTGTTTTGCTTCGCGCTCCATGCGCTACGCTTCGGTCTCCTCTCCTAACGCTCCCGACATAACCCCCTAATTCTGCAACACAAGATGATACTCATAGTTACTCCATGCGCAAGTTTTCTGAGCTCAACATTGTGCACAGAACTAGTCACGCAATGGAAATCAAGAAGCAAATCCAGATCATACAAAACATATACCCTATATTAACATACTTAAGTGGTCTTATTACAATACTCAAGTCGATGTGAGTATGCAAACTCACTTATTAAAGTATATATACAAATTTCTACAAAATATTACACTCTACAATACACGTGGTACTTGTGTATTGTAGCTTTGCTTCCATTGGTAGTCTCTAGACGATCTTCACTCCCGATACATTCCAGGCTTCCATCCGGTCGAACGTGTCGTTCTCGTGACAAAACCTGGAACATAAGGTCTCCCTGTTGGCTGATAGTCGGAATCCGATGATGATCCTAGGGCAAAATCAGTGTTCACGAACTGATCATTCAGTGCGTCGTAATCCACCCATCGGGTGTACTCCCCTGTACCTACACCATAGGTATTTCCTACATTCGTATCCGACCCAACCTGTGTCGGATACCCTCCAACTTCCTCCTCATTCCATGGATAACTCCGGTGCTCGGGACGTGGCATCTTCATTCATCTCCCCATCATAATACGCTGTGGTACTATGAGTTCCGAGTATCCGATCCCCAACGCCAACCCCTGGAATTCTCGATAGGAGTCTCGGAACGCTGGTTGTTTCCGGATTCCTCTCCGCCTTCGTATCCCCATAGGAACTACCCGGATAGTTCCCGTGTGTAACAGTGTAGGTTCACGTGCAAGTGGATCAATACTGATGTAGTCACCAGCTGAATAAACTGGTGTGTGCACCACATTCTCCATAGGTTCTTTCCCCCTACTCGCCTCCTTGGTTTCAGTGAATTCCTCAAGCATCGTATCAATTGCTCCTATCAGATGATGATTCAACTGAAAGAGTAATGATATGAAGTTACGGCTATTGTCCATGTATTTGGCTGCTTCAGCTGGTTTGCTTTTGGCATATTTGAAATGGTTCAGCATGGGATCATTGTCCTCCTCCATATGAGGAATGTGTGTAAATTCGGAACCCATAAGCTCTTTCGTCTTATGCTCCCGAATATCGGTTATGGCTCTCATAACAGCTATATGGTAAGCTGTGTTGGTTGTCCTTGCTTCCCCAGCTGGCATGACTACGCTCATTCCCAAAGATTCAGGAAGTCGCAGTCCTACCCTGCACTTGGCCAGTACAGGACCATCATAGAACATGTACTTCTTTACTGGAATCTGGGGATCGCACCCAAATTCCAGTAACATGGCTCGTAGGATATCTGCAAGTCCTCCTTGGTACTCGTTCAGTGTGGAATCCATAACTTTCACATTTCTTCCCGGTCGTGAACTTGCCATGTTGGCTGTAGAAATAGAAAGATTATGAGATTAGTAATAATGCATCATAATAGAGATAATAAAGAATTATCGCACTAAAAGATATGGTTGTTGTATTCTCAATTGAATATACACCATATTTTTAGAGAATTCTTTACTAATCCTATTTGACTCCTAATGTTTGGTCCCATTTACTAGGTTCCAACCTAAGGTCAAAGCTTTTGCTCTGATACCAACCGTGGTGACCCTGCATACCACTCGCATGTTGTAGTATGCCGGTCGTTGATATAACATTCACGAAGTACCATTCCGCAAATATTACATCCCTCAGAGTAGTACAACAGAACATAGCAGGGTCCATAACTCCTTCATTGATTATTACAACTATCATACACATGTCAACTTGGAGCTCCTCTTGGGTCCTAAGAGGAATACTCCTGGGTTCGAGGCGAACCCAACTTAACTTACAATACCAGAGTCTCATTAAACTAAACATTTATTTCATCGAGCAGCTAAATACTAGAGTTCGGGCTGCTCGGTTACTACTACTCTCGGATATCTCTAGGCTTGTTCTCCTCCGAAAGCCTCCCCGGATCCGTAGACTATGAGATAGTCTACGCCTTCAACACCTCCTGAGAGGTCAGGTTCATCATAGCCGATGATCTCGGCTCCATCATTGCTGTTGTAGTCCTCCTCCAGATGATTCAGACAATCTAAGCATGGGATTTAAGAGTGGTATGAGTACGAGCGTACTCAACAAGTTCATTATAGAGAAGAGGTGTTTAATGCACTAGCTACGATATTAGACCAGAAAGTCTAATACCAATGCAAGTTTTGATAAACATTTCTTCAAGAGATTGCTTTTATTTCAAAGAGCTATGTCCGTCAGCCTTCACCGGTTTACTAGAACTTCATGGAGCTCCTTTCCGGCCGCGTTCGCAGTTCCTCAATCCCGAACAGGGAGTGACAGTCACGACTCTTTACACTCTGCAGAGGTGTGTTGCTTTACCCATAAGAGATCTTAACCTTGGTGCCACCCGGGCAGCTTTCCCGTCCACACTTCCTTTGGTGTGAGGCCCGGTATAAGGTCTAGCCAATCATGTTCCTCCGCTACCTCGAACACCCACCCTTTGTTGCATACCCCGACCCTGGGTCCTCGCCGGTCCCATTATTCCCACTCACGGGTGGACCCCGACCACGACAACGGTTTGGGACTCGTTAACCAAACTCCTTCGCCGGTAGCCGCAACCCATCATAGACCGCAATACCGTGGGGACTTAAGGCCTCCCCAGCCAACCGCTTGCACTTCGAGCGACAAGTGTCTACGGACTATGCCGTGGGGACTTAAGGCTTCCCCAGCCAACCGCTTGCCCCGACGGATACAAGTGTCTACGGTAAAGCGCATCCGTTGATGAACGAGAGGTGGAAACACTTTTGACTACTCCGTCCCACTCCGGATCTTATGGTTAACACGGGTATTACGGCACAAGAATCACCGGCGACATTTGTTGTTTAATCCTAGATGGATATAAGCCCGTGCAATGGAACCTCCACCATATCAACACAATCCATGGTTCCATTGCCCACCACATAGTCATATTCATAGTTATGAAAGTAGTGGTTTTGATTTTTATGCAATAGTGATAACCATAATACTTTGCAAGTAATTTGATAGAAATACTCAAATGACATGAGCAAGTGATGAACTTGCATGAACACTGCAAAGTTTTGCAGTTTGGAAGGTGTGGACTGACCCTTGTCCTCTCGTTTCTGAAAAATAGCATCATTGTCCGATAAGGGCAATGGTTAAAGAGGCAATTATGCATGATTCCATTTTTTAGGGTTTGTTCCCCCCTTCCGATGTCGTTATTATTTCATGTAAGAGGTTAATACTAAGAGTAATTTGGGGATACTTGATTTAAAGTAAAATACAACCTTGAAATGTTGTCAAGGTGTTTTTAAAGTCCAAATGCATTAATGGACTTATTTGCATTATTGAAAATAATATGTGTGATTTAAATCATTATTTAAATCATCAAATTAAGACTTATTCTTCTTTGTCTTCAAAAATTCTCTTTGATATTTTATTTAGATAGAGAATTTTATGCTGATTAATTTTCATATTTTTACTTATTTTTTTAGAGCTGTATTTTTATTTTATAAAATTCTTGGAAATTCTCATTTAAATGGGTATTTTGGAAATGTCCAAAATACCCCTCGGCCCACCTGTCAGGCGGCCGAGCTGGTTAGGTTGGACCAGCCCACGGGGCTCGGTCCAACCGACCCAGTCGCGTCGTCTTCTCGCTGTGTCCTAACCCTAATCCCCCTTTCGGCTCCCGCGACGCCGAAATCGCCTCCGCCGTCGCCGCTAATCAGGCCGTCTCCGGCCATCGCCGGCGACGAGATGGTGCGGATCTGGACCGCCTCTCGACGGCGGACATGGTGGTCCGCGTCGATCTGACGCTTGCGTCCTCGTTCGCTCGCCATCGACTCTCCCGTGCGCCTGGCCTTTGGCGTCCGCCGCCACCGCGCGTTGGAGAAGCCGTGGACCTTCCTCCTGGCGCTCCCCTGGGCGCGTGGTGCTGCGCTGGGGTCGCCGTGGTGGTCGCCGTGGCTTGGCTTGGCCAGGCCTCGGTGCCGTCGTGTGCCCCGGGCGTGCGCCGCCGTGGCCGCCGTGGTCGTGTCGACCACCTCTTCCCCGTATGTGCTCCTCCTTCTCCTCTCGCTACCTGTTCTACCTCTTCTCCTTCCTCTCGGATGCCCCGGCATCCACCTGATTGTGCTGCTGCTTCTACACCTATGTGCTCTGCTCGCCGTGCTTGCTGTGGATGCGTGTATGCTCGCCGTGCTCTCTGCTGTTGCCATAGATCCTAGCTGATGTGATATGCTGCTGCCATGCGTATGCTGCTTCTGTGTGTGCTGCTCTTCCCTATATCTTGCTGTTGTAACTCTTGAGCTCTTGCTCAAGAGAAAATTTGTGATGCTTATGCTCTATTAAATTGTTCCTGCTGTTGCTATATGGATCCTGCCTCTCCTGTGTGTGCATTTCCTTGCCCCTGGCTTGATCATGATGCATGATCCTTGCATTATGCAAGTGCCAGTGCCCTGGGTGTGATGTGTATAGAGCTGTGAATTCTTGGAAATGCTCAATTGAGCATGGCTATTGACTAAATAACACCATCCCTTAATGGTGTGCTTCGGATACAATTGTATTTAATTTATTTACTTATCCGTGATGCAATTATTTATGAGATGTGGCTATATAGTTGATCTCGGTTAAATGTGTGGTTGCTAGGCTTGGCTCTAGCATGTCTTAGCATGCTCTAGCAAGCTTCGATGATCATATGATCATCGCTTGCTTGTAAAAGCTGTCGTGTTATGACTGTGCCTCTCTTCTGCTCATCTTTGTGTCTGTGTGACACCAAAATCTGTACTGATGCATGCTTTTGCTTGCTCAAGCAGTTGCTGATGCTTGCAATGATCCATTGGATCAGCTGCAAGGCTCTGGTGCTTTGATTACTTGTATGATTCACTTATCTGTATTACCTGGATTTACTAAAATGGATAAGTGATGTGAACTGCTTGCAGTAATGATCATTTCATTGAGTTTGGCAGGGCTAGATGGATGCCACCACTTGGTTGGGTACCCTAGCCCTCTTTTTGAACCCATCTGGGTGATGATAACTGTGCATGGCTTATAAGTTTGGGCTGGTTCAGTGGTTGAGGTGACCTTGACAGCAATTCATTGCTGTTTAGGTAGCTCCCACCCTTGTTGGCTTGCTATGGCTTAGTGAATGCATCACTCGGGTAATTCCTTGTTGGATTTCCAGTGATCTTTGATGTTGACAAACAAGAATAGACACATATTGTCTATCTATCTGATGGTGTGCTAGGTTTTCGGTGCTAGGTGACTTTGGTTGAATAGATAGGATCATTTCCTTGCTGGATTGCCTTGGTTATGCCACTGTCTTGGTCTAGCCAGTATTCCCTTGGTGATTTCCTATTGGCTTCACCCATTTTTGCTTGCACCAACTGACTTGGTAGCCAGATGATGACACAAACAGGGTTTCTACCCTTTTCTTTTGCTGTGATGTATGCATGTGCTTATGATATGAGCAAACCGTGGCTTGCTCATGATTATCTGTGTATACCTCACTCCAGCCTCCTAGAAAGGTTGTTGGTGTAGAGGATTTCTTCGGTTGGATTTATGAGCTTGCCCCGCTCCTCCCGGCTTGCTCGGTGATGCTTGGTTAATTTCCGTATTTGGGGAAATAAGTGAGACAGACTCACGGCCGTTCACTTGTTCTTGGTGTTCTTGAGCTCGTTCTTGTTATCTCGGTGACTTACCCCTGATGCTTTGTCGATGAATGAGCTAGGGTTTGGCTCTGAAAAGTATTTATATGCCTAGCCCTTGCTTCTCTGGTCGACAGCACTGCCTGGCAAGTGTTGGTGACTCTCCCTGTGTGAGTGTGCTGGTGAGCATGCACACATGCAGTGTGAGCTGCCTGTGTGTGTGTGTGTGTTCCTGATACTTTGCACTTGGCTTGGAGAGGATCAGCTCGGCAGCTTGATCATATCCCCTTCATTTCCTTTATTTGCTAACCTGCCAAGTGGCTATGCCACTTGGCATAACTTGTGTTTGTTATGTTTATGTGCAGGTTCAAAATGATGATCAAATAAGCAAGATGATCTTCAAGCTCAAGATTAAATGATATTCACATTGTAGTATTTATGATAGATTCATACTTGTATTTTTCTTTTTATTTTCTTTTATTTTACAATTTCCCAATTCTTGTAATGTGTTGTAATATTCATTTATTTCCATTATGAATATTGTAATGACAATGTAATTTGTGTGTTAATCAATAAAGTTCAAAGTTTTCTCTAATGAGCTTTACTTTTATTTTAATTGCTTATATTGTTTATTATTTATAATTTACTTGATGAATTTCCTCACAATTTGAATTTATGAGATATTCATTTGATGTTTGAATTTGAAATTCAAATTCAACTTAAGTTTGAATTCAATCATGCAACTTAAGTTATGATGCAAACTCTCCCTCTCTTCTCAAAACCCTAGTTTAATTAGAAAGAAGCAAGTTTGTCGCACTCTCGAAACCCTAACCCTGTAAGGTGGCGAGAGAGAAACTTGTTCCCCTTCGATGCAGTTTTTGTTTAAAAGCGCGAAATTTCCCCAGAATTTACTATGCAATGCACATCCCTTTCTAAAATCTACCCCTCGATCGTCTCTAAACCTGGGACATTACAAGGGTGAGACTCGATACCCCCTCGCCGCTACCGTCTTCTAGATTGCATCTTGGCTTGGATTGCGTGTTCGCGGTAGGAAAATTTTTGTTTTCTATGCAACGTTATCCTACAGTGGTATCAGAGCCGTGTCTATGCATAGATGGTTGCACGAGTAGAACACAATGGTTTTGTGGGCGTTGATGCTCTTGTTATCTTTAGTTGAGTACTTTGCATCTTTATGGCATAGTGGGATGAAGCGGCTCGGACTAACTTTACATGACCGCGTTCATGAGACTTGTTCCTCGTTCGACATGCAACTTGTATTGCATAAGAGGCTTTGCGGGTGTCTCGTCTCTCCTACTATAGTAAAGATTCAATTTACTCTTCTATTGACAACATTAGTATCAACGTTGTGGTTCATGTTCGTAGGTAGATTAGATCTATATCGAAAACCCTAAACCACGTAAAATATGCAAACCAAATTAGAGAGCGTCTAACTTGTTTTTGCAGTGGTTTGGTGATGTGATATGGCCATAATGTGATGATGAATATGTATGAGATGATCATTATTGTATTGTGGCAACCGGCAGGAGCCTTATGGTTGTCTTTAAATTTCATGTTGAGTAGTATTTCAAAGTAGTTGTAATAGTTGCTACATGGAGGACAATCATGAAGACGGCACCATTGACCTTGACACTACGCCGACGATGATGGAGATCATGCCCGAAGATGATGGAGATCATGTCCGTGCTTTGGAGATGAAGATCAAAGGCGCAAAGACAAAAGGGCCATATCATATCACATATGAACTGCATGTGATGTTAATTCTTTTATGCATCTTATTTTGCTTAGATCGCGACGGTAGCATTATAAGATGATCCCTCACTAAAATCTCAAAATAATAAAGTGTTCATCCTTAGTAGCACCGTTGCCAAGACTTGTCGTTTCGAAGCATCTCGTGATGATCGGGTGTGATAGAATCAACAAGTGCATACAACGGGTGCAAGCCGGTTTTGCACATGCGGATACTAAGGTGGCCTTGACGAGCCTAGCATGTACATACATGGTCTCGGAACACGTGATACCGAAAGGTAGAGCATGAATCATATGATTGATATGATGAACACTTTGAGTGTTCGCCATTGAAATTACACCTTGTCTCGTGATGATCGGACTATGGTGTGGTGGATTTGGTTCGTGTGATCACTAAGACAATGCGAGGGATATTGTTTTGAGTGGGAGTTCACCTAGATTTTTAATTATGTTGAATTAAAATTTGAACTCAATTTGTCATAAACTTAGTCTAAACTATTGCAAATATATGTTGTAGAGATGGCGTCCCCAATCAATTTTAACTAGTTCCTAGAGAAAGAAAAGCTTAAGAGCAACGGTAGCAACTTCACCGACTGGTTCCGTCATGTGAGGATCTTCCTCTCTGGCGGAAATCTGCAATATGTGCTTGATGCACCGCTAGGTGACCCTCCTATGAACCGAAACCGATGAAGTAAAAGCTGTTTACGAGACTCGGAAAACTCGGTACTCTCAAGTTCGGTGTGCCATCTCGTGCGGTCCGGAATCCGATCTTCAAAAACGTTTTGAGCACCACGATCCTCATGAGTTAATGAATGAGCTAAAAGCTATTTTTGAGACTCATGTGGCCGTGGAATGCTATGAAGCATCGAAACATTTCTTCAGCTGTATGATGGAAGAAGGCAGCTCCATTAGTGAGCACATGCTCGCCATGACCGGGCATGCGAAGAAACTCAGTGACTTGGGAATAGTGATTCCTAACAGTACTGGGGATTAATCGTGTCCTTCAATCACTGCCACGAAGTTACAAGAACTTTGTGATGAACTACAATATGCAAAACATGAACAAGGAGTTACCTGAACTCTTTGGCATGCTAAAAGCTACTGAGATTGAGATCAAGAAAGAGCACCAAGTGTTGATGGTCAACAAGACCACCAGTTTCAAGAAACAGGGCAAGTCTAAGGGAAAATTCAAGAAGGGTGGCAAGAAAGCTGCCACGCCTCCTATGAAACCTAAGAACGGCCCTAAGCCTGATGCTGAGTGCTATTACTGCAAGGAGAAGGGACACTGGAAGCGTAATTGCTCCAAGTATTTGGTGGATCTGAAGAGCGGCCTTGTCAAGAAGAAGAAAGAAGGTATATCTGATATACATGTTATAGATGTTTATCTCACTCGGTTCTCGTTCTAGTACCCGGGTATTTGATACTCGGTTCGGTTGCTCATATTTGTAACTCGAAACAGGAACTAAAGAATAAACGAAGACTACCGAAAGATGAAGTGACGATGCGCGTTGGAAATGGATCCAAAGTCGATGTGATCGCTGTCGGCACACTTCCTCTACATCTACCTTCGGGATTAGTTTTAAGCCTAAATAATTGTTATTTTGTACCCGCGTTGAGCACGAACATTATATTTGGATCTTGTTTAATGCAAGATGGTTATTCATTCAAGTCTGAGAATAATGGTTGTTCTATTTTTATGAATAATATCTTTTATGGTCGAGCACCTGAAAAGAATGGCTTATTTCTGTTAGATCTCGATAGTAGTGATACGCATATACATAACATTGATGCTAAGCGAATTAAATTGAATGATAATTCTACTTATATGTGGCACTGTCGTCTTGGTCATATTGGAGTGAAGCGCATGAAGAAACTCCATACTAATGGATTACTTGAATCACTTGACTTTGAGTCACTTGATAGATGCGAAGCATGTCTAATGGGAAAAATGACTAAGACTCCATTTTCTGGGTATGACGGAGCGAGCTACCGACTTATTGGAAATTATACATACCGATGTATGCGGACCAATGAGTGTAGCATCGCGCGGTGGTTATCGTTATGTTCTAACCTTCACGAGATGATCTGAGTAGATATGGGTATATCTATTTCATGAAACATAAATCCGAAACTTTTGAGAAGTTTAAGGAATTCCAAAGTGAAGTAGAAAATCAACGAAACAAGAAGATTAAATTTCTACAATCTGATCGCGGAGGTGAATATCTGAGTTATGAGTTTGGCATGCATTTAAAGAAATGCGGAATACTTTCACAATTGACACCGCCGGGAACACCACAACGAAACGGTGTGTCCGAACGTCGTAATTGAACTCTCTTAGATATGGTTCGTTCTATGATGTCTCTTACTGATTTGCCGTTATCATTTTGGAGTTATGCATTAGAGACAGCCGCATTCACTTTAAATAGAGCACCATCAAAATCCGTAGAAACGACACCGTATGAATTATGGTTTAATAAGAAACCTAAGTCTATCGTTCCTTAAAGTTTGGGGTTGCGAAGCCTATGTAAAAAAGTTACAACCGGACAAGCTAGAACCCAAAGCGGAGAAATGCATCTTCATAGGATACCCTAAGGAAACTATAGGGTACACTTTCTATCACGGATCCGAAGGCAAAATCTTTGTTGCTAAGAACGGAACTTTTCTTGAGAAAGAATTTCTCACTAAAGAAGTGACTTGGAAGAAAAGTAGAACTCGATGAGATTGATGAATCTATACTCGTTGATCGAAGTAACGCGATGCGGAAGTTGTACATGTACCGCCTACACCGGCAACGAGAGGAAGCTAATGATAATGATCATGAAACTTCGAACGAGGAAACTACTGAACCTCGCAGATCAACAAGGGAACGTGCCACTCCTGATTGGTATGATCCTTGTCTAAATGTCATGATTGTGGATAACAATGATGAGGACCCTGCGACGTATGAAGAAGCGATGACGAGCTCAGATTCCAACAAATGGCAAGAAGCCATGAAATCCGAAATGTGATCCATGTATGATAACAAAGTATGGACTTTGGTAGACTTACCTGATAGCCGAAAGGCTGTCGAGAATAAATGGATCTTCAAGAGAAAAACAGATGCTGATGGTAATATTACTGTCTATAAAGCTCGACTTGTCGCAAAGGGTTTCCGACAAATTCAAGGAGTTGACTACGATGAGACTTTCTCACCTGTAGCGAAGCTAAAATCTGTGAGGATTTTGTTAGCAATAGCTGCATTTTTCGATTATGAGATTTGGCAGATGGATGTCAAAACGGCGTTCCTTAATGGAGACATTGAAGAAGAGTTGTATATGGTACAACCCAAAGGTTTTGTCGATCCTAAAAATGCTGACAAAGTATGCAAACTTCAGCGTTCAATTTATGAACTGAAGCAAGCATCGAGAAGTTGGAACCGACGTTTTGATAAGGTGATCAAAGACTTCGGGTTTATACAAGTGCCATGGAGAGGCTCGTATTTACAAGAAAGTGAGTGGGAGCTCGTAGCATTCCTGATATTATATGTAGATGACATATTATTGATTGGGAATGATATAGAACTATTAAGCAGTGTAAAAGGTTATTTGAATAAAAGTTTTTCAATGAAAGACCTTGGTGAAGCATCGTATATATTAGGCATCAAGATTTATAGAGATAGATCAAGACGCCTAATAGGGCTATCACAGAGTACATACCCGGACAAGATTCTAAAGAAGTTTAGAATGGACGAAAGTAAGAAAGGGTTTTTACCTATGTTACCGTGCAAGGTCTTGAGTAAGACTCAAGGACCGGCTACGGCAGAAGAAAGAGAAAGGATGAGTCAGATCCCCTATGCTTCGGCAGTAGGCTCTATTATGTATGTCATTCTATGTACAAGACCGGATATAGCGCATGCTGTTAGTTTGACTAGCAGATATCAAAGTGATACAGGAATGGAACACTGGACATCGGTGAAGAATATCCTGAAGTACATAAAAAGAACTAAGGATATGTTTCTTTGTTATGGAGGTGACCAAGAGCTCGTTGTAACAAGTTACACCGATGCAAGTTGGAACACTGATCCTGATGACTCTAAGTCACAGTCTGGGTACGTGTTTATATTGAATGGTGCTTGCAATGAGTCGGGCAAGCTCGAAGCAGTGCACGGTGGCGAAGTCTTCAACGGAATCGCAGTACATAGCGGCTTCGAGGCTTCATCGAAGCGGTATGGATGAAGAGGTTCATTGTAGAACTCGGTGTGGTTCCTAGTGCATTGGACCCACTAGTCATATACTCGTGACAACATGGGTGCCATCGCCAATGCACAAGAACCAAGGTCACACAAGAGGCTGAAGCATATCAAGCTGCGTTACCACTCGATTCGCGAATACATTGAAGATGGAGAAGTAAAGATTTGCAAAGTACACACTGATCTGAATGTAGCAGATCCGTTGACTAAAGCTCTCCCTAGGGCAAAGCATGACCAACACCAGAATGCCATGGGTGTTAGGTTCCTTACAATGTAATCTAGATTATTGACTCTAGTGCAAGTGGGAGATCTGTTGGAGATATGCCCAAGAGGCAATAATAAAAGTGGTTATTATATATCTTTATGTTTATGATAAATGTTTATATACCATGCTATAATTGTATTAACCGAAACATTGATACATGTGTGATATGTAAACAACAAAGAGTCCCTAGTATGCCTCTTAACTAGCTTGTTGATTAATGGATGATTAGTTTCATAATCATGAACATTGGATGTTATTAATAACAAGGTTATATCATTGTATGAATGATGTAATGGACACACCCAATTAAGCGTAGCATAAGATCTCGTCATTAAGTTATTTGCTATAAGCTTTCAATACATAGTTACCTAGTCCTTATGACCATGAGATCATGTAAATCACTTATACCGGAAAGGTACTTTGATTACACCAAACGCCACTGCGTAAATGGGTGGTTATAAAGGTGGGATTAAGTATCCGGAAAGTATGAGTTGAGGCATATGGATCAACAGTGGGATTTGTCCATCCCGATGACGGATAGATATACTCCGGGCCCTCTCGGTGGAATGTCGTCTAATGTCTTGCAAGCATATGAATAAGTTCATAAGAGACCACATACCACGGTACGAGTAAAGAGTACTTGTCAGGAGACGAGGTTGAACAAGGTATAGAGTGATACCAAAGATCAAACCTCGGACAAGTAAAATATCGCGTGACAAAGGGAATTGGTATTATATGTGAATGGTTCATTCGATCACTAAAGTCATCGTTGAATATGTGGGAGCCATTATGGATCTCCAGATCCCGCTATTGGTTATTGGTCGGAGTAAGTACTCAACCATGTCCGCATAGTTCACGAACCGTAGGGTGACACACTTAAAGTTGGATGTTGAAATGGTAGTACTTGAATATGGAATGGAGTTCGAATATTTGTTCGGAGTCCCGGATGAGATCCCGGACATCACGAGGAGTTCCGGAATGGTCCGGAGAATAAGATTCATATATAGGATGTCATTTTATGTGAATTAAAATGTCGCGGAAGGTTCTATGGAAGGTTCTAGAAGGTTCTAGAAAAGTCCGGAAGAAACCACCAAGGAAGGTTGAGTCCACATGGGACTCCACCTCCATGGCCGGCCAACCCTAATGGGGGAGGAGTCCCAAGTGGACTCCCCTTAGGGGCCGGCCACCCCCATATGGGAGGTGGAACTCCCACCTCTAGTGGGAGTCCTAGCTTGGCTAGGTTTCCCTCCATTTGGAAGGTTTTTGGTTCGGGTCTTATTCGAAGACTTGGAGACCAACTCTTGGGGATCCACCTATATAATGAGGGGCCAAGGGAGGGGCCGGCCACCCCAAGACCACAACCTGGCCGCCCCCTTGAGTGGCCGGCCACCCCCTCCCAAACCCTAGCCCCCCCCCTCCTCCATAGCTCCCGCGTGCTTTAGCGAAGCTCCGCCGGAGTTCTCCACCGCCACCGACACCACGCCGTCGTGCTGTTGTTTTCTATGCAACGTTATCCTACAATGATCAGCAAGATTAACATCCAGATAACAATTTTTCAATGGTGGCAAGTCAAGCATATCATAGATTTTCTTAGGCATAACAGAAATACTTGCACCAAGATCACATAAAGCATTACAATCAAAATCATTGACCCTCATCTTAATGATGGGATCCCAACCATCTTCTAACTTCCTAGGAATAGAAGTTTCAAGTTTTAGTTTCTCTTCTCTAGCTTTTATGAGAGCATTTGTAATATGTTTTGTAAAGGCCAAATTTATAGCACTAGCATTGGGACTTTTAGCAAGTTCTTGTAAGAAATTTATAACTTCAGAGATGTGACAATCATCAAAATCTAAACCATTATGATCTACAACAATGGGATCATTGTCCCCGATATTTTGAAAAATTTCAGCAGTTTTATCACAAACAGTTTCAGCAGTTTTAGCAGTTTCAGGCAAGTTTGCACGCTTTGCACTAGGAGTAGAAACATTGCCAACACCAATTATTTTACCATTGATAGTAGGGGGTGTAGCAACATGTGAAGCATTATCATTACTAGTGGTGGTAATAGTCCAAACTTTAGCTACATTATTCTCTTTAGCTAGTTTTTCGTTTTCTTCTCTTTCCCACCTAGCATGCAATTCAGCCATCAATCTAATATTTTCATTAATTCGAACTTGGATGGAATTTGCTGTAGTAACAATTTTATTATCAATGTCCTTATTAGGCATAACTTTCAATTTTAAAAGATCAACATCAGAGGCAACTCTATCAACCTTAGAAGCAAGAATATCAATTTTATCAAGCTTTTCCTCAACAGATTTGTTAAAAGCAGTTTGTGTACTAATAAATTCTTTAAGCATGGCTTCAAGACCATGGGGTACACTCCTATTATTGTTGTAAGAATTCCCATAAGAATTACCATAACTATTACCATTAGCGAAGGATATGGCCTATAGTTGTTACCAGAATTATTCCTATAAGCATTGTTGTTGAAATTATTACTTTTAATGAAGTTCACATCAACATGTTCTTCTTGGGCAACCAATGAAGCTAAAGGAACATTATTAGGATCAACATTAGATCTACCATTCACAAGCATAGACATAATAGCATCAATCTTATCACTCAAAGAGGAGGTTTCTTCAACAGAATTTACCTTCTTACCTTGTGGAGCTCTTTCCGTGTGCCATTCAGAGTAATTTATCATCATATTATCAAGGAGCTTTGTCGCCGCCCCCAAAGTGATGGACATAAAGGTACCTCCAGCAGCTGAATCCAATAGGTTCCGCGAAGAAAAATTCAATCCTGCATAAAAGGTTTGGATGATCATCCAAGTAGTTAGTCCATGAGTAGGGCACTTCTTCACCAAAGATTTCATTCTCTCCCATGCTTGAGCAACATGTTCATTATCTAATTGGTTAAAATTCATTATGCTACTTCTCAAAGATATAATTTTAGCGGGAGGATAATATCTACCAATAAAAGCATCCTTACATTTAGTCCATGAATCAATACTATTTCTAGGCAGAGATAACAACCAATCTTTAGCTCTTCCTCTTAAGGAGAAAGGAAACAATTTTAATTTTATAATATCACCATCTACATCCTTATACTTTTGCATTTCACATAGTTCAACAAAATTATTAAGATGGGCAAGCAACATCATCAGAACTAACACCAGTAAAATTGCTCTCTCATAACAAGATTTAGTAAAGCAGGTTTAATTTCAAAGAATTCTGCTGTAGTAGCAGGTGGAGCAATAGGTGTGCATAAGAAATCATTATTATTTGTGCTAGTGAAGTCACACAACTTAGTATTCTCAACAGTACCCATTTTAGCAGTAGTAAATAAAGCAAACTAAATAAAGTAAATACAAGTAACTATTTTTTTGTGTTTTTAATATGGAGAACAAGACAGTAAATAAAGTAAATCTAGCAACTAATTTTTTTGTGTTTTTGATATAAGAGCAAACAAAGCAAGAATAAAATAAAACAAAGCAAGACAAAAACAAAGTAAAGAGATTGGATGTGGGAGACTCCCCTTGCAGCGTGTCTTGATCTCCCCGGCAACGGCGCCAGAAATTTACTTGCTGGCGTGTTGTTGACACATCCGTTGGGAACCCCAAGAGGAAGTTGTGATGCGCACAATAGTAAGTTTTCCCTCAGTAAGAAACCAAGGTTATCGAACCAGTAGGAGTCAAGGAACACGTGAAGGTTGTTGGTGGCGGAGTGTAGTGCGGCGCAACACCAGGGATTCCGGCGCCAACGTGGAACCTGCACAACACAATCAAAGTACTTTGCCCCAACGTAATGCTGAGGTTGTCAATCTCACCGGCTTGCTCGTAAACAAATGATTAGATGTATAGCGTGGATGATGATGTTTGTTTGCGAAGAACAGTAACGAACAATTGCAGTAGATTGTATTTCAGATGTAAAGAATTGGACCGGGTCCACAGTTCACTAGTGGTGTCTCTCCCATAAGATAAATAGCATGTTGGGTGAACAAATTACAGTTGGGCAATTGACAAATAAAGAAGGCATAACAACGCACATACATATATCATGATGAGTACTATGAGATTTAATCAGGGCATTACGACAAAGTACATAGACCGCTATCCAGCATGCATCTATGCCTAAAAAGTCCACCTTCGAGTTATCATCCGAACCCCTTCCAAGTATTAAGTTGCAACAACAGACAATTGCATTAAGTATGGTGCGTAATGTAATCAACACAAATATCCTTAGACAAAGCATCGATGTTTTATCCCTAGTGGCAACAACACATCCACAACCTTAGAGGTGCGATTGGGTGCCGGAGGCGATCTCCTGAATCCCCCGAGATGGGATTGGCGGCGGCGTCTCTGGAAGGTTTTCCGTATCGTGGCTCTCGGTACTGGGGTTTTCGCGACGAAGGCTTTAAGTAGGCGGAAGGGTAGAGTCGGGGGCGTCACGAGGGACCCACACGCTAGGGCCGTGCGGCCAGGGCCTGGGCCGCGCCGCCCTAGTGTGGCGTCGCCTCGTGGCCCCACTTCGTATCTCCCTCGGTCTTCTGAAAGCTTCGTGGAAAAATAGGATCCTGGGCGTTGATTTCGTCCAATTCCGAGAATATTTCCTTACTAGGATTTCTGAAACCAAAAACAACAGAAAACATCAATTGGCTCTTCGGCATCTCGTCAATAGGTTAGTGCCGAAAAATGCATAATAATGACATATAATGTGTATAAAACATGTGAGTATCATCATAAAAGTAGCATGGAACATAAAAAATTATAGATACGTTTGGGTCGTATCAGGTGGTTGGGCAGACTGCGACCTGAAGGTATGATTCGAATAAAGGTGGCCATGATGACCTTCGAGAGCCAAGTTGTTGATCTGCTTCATCTCGATCTCCTCAATCCGGCCACCACCAAGTTTCGATATTCCTCTCGGAGAATTCCGTTGATTGGCGCATGGCGCCACTTGATATCTAGATCGGAAACCATCCGATCGTGCACACCCTTATCTTCAAGGCGTGGCTCAAAATTTTGTTTTCTTGTTGGTGTCATGAGAGCTGTCTAAACATAGATTTCCATGATATTGATAGAGGTGGAGAAAGTCATGGTAGCTGCGTCGGAGGTTTTGAAGTTATGGTGGAGAGGTGTATTGGTTGCAATGAAGACCGTGCTGCATAAGCTCTTCCTGTGTGTCGGGTGTTTTGTGGCTGGCGATGGCCCTGGCAAGAGGAGATGACAACACATGCATACTTCATTTTTTGTGGTGCTCCACGAGTACCCGAGCCACGATTTCCAGAATGAAAACTACGAAATTTGGTTGCGTGCTTTTAGATCGTGGAAGTTGGTTTAGATGAAGTTGTGAACAAAATTTCATACTCTCTTCTTCGATCCATTTAACCTGAAATCTTACGAGCGGGCGCGTGCTGGATGGACGTCCCGGGCACACGCACCAGGCAGTCCAGTTGTCAATGAAATGGTAGGCTAGCTGATAGCATGTGTCATTTTAAAAAAAACTATAACTTTTAAACCGTGCGACCAAATTACAATTCGTTTTCACTACTAAAATCCTCATGACAAGAGCTTCGAAACTAGACCACATTTTCATATGTTTCGACGATTTTTTTAACAAGCAACTTTGATGCGCAGCGGAGCAACTTTATTGTGCGAGCAAACCAACTTTGATGTGCGACAAAGCAACTTTGGTGTGCAACGAACATGTACATTTTTTGGTACACGAAGGCACAACTTTGGTGCCCGACAATAATTTTGGTGTCCATGGGAGCAATTTCAATGTGTGACGAAGCAACTTAAGTGCCCTGCAGAGCAACTTTGCTGCCCGGCGACGCAGTTTTTGAACCTCGCGAGCAACTTTGGCGCCCGACCGAGCAATTTTTAGTGTCCTGCGAGCAACTTTGGTACTCGGCCGAGCAATTTTAGTGTTCCGTAGAGTAACATTAGGAGTTGTTGCTTGCTGCTTGTTGTGAAGCCTACCATCGTTGTGAATCAAGTGTTTTTGTTGCACACCAAAGTTGCTTTGCCGCATACCAAAATTGTTTTTCCGCACAACAAAGTTGCTATGTCGTGCATCAAAGTTGCTTGTCAAAAAATTGCGTCGAAACATATGAAAATGTGGTCTAGTTTCGAAGCTCTCGTCGTTCGGATTCTAAAAGTGAAAACGGATTGTAATTTCGCCGCACGGTTTAAAAGTTACAGCTTTTTTAAAACAACAAAGTGATATCAGCTAGCCTACCTTTTTTGACAGCTGTACACATCTTTCCGTGTGAGCACTTTTCATTTTAGTATGACCGCTTAGAATAACTAACGGGCATGCGGCCGCTCGCTAGACGTGCTCTATTAATTATCGTTAATATGGATGTAGCTAGATATATTTTATTTTGTTCTAATTTAGTACAAACGCCATTCATTATTGGTAGGAGGGACTAGTACGGAGTAATATCTTTGGAAGAAAGATGCTCAACAAAAAAGGGTGGTGCACATTGTCAATCAGTGAACCTTCAAATCTGGGACGATTCTGCAGTCCCGTACGATCCGATTCAGTATCACGACCGATCTTTCTCCTTTACTGCACTGACCAAAAATCATGGCGTCACACCAAAACTGCAGTCGCACTGAACGGCGCACGCCGTCCGTCCATCTGTCCCGATGAGCGTGTCACCTGGCACTGGCCGCAGTTCGTCGGAGCTCCGAAACATTACTTCCCTTCCAGTGCAGCAGCCGGCGCCCACCGCGGCCGTCCTCTCGCCGCCGTCGCGCCCCGGGCACGCAATGTGAGCGCCCCCTCCGTCGAACGCCCCGTCGGTCGTATTGACATACGCTATTTATCTAGGGTTTGGTTCTTCTCCTTTGTGGATTGATCGATTTAACGGTGTTTGTTTCGATCTGGATTTGTAGGATTTGTGCCCCGATGGCGCCGCCCGAGGGGAGGCCCGGAAAGGTCTCCGCCGAGCGCTCCTGGCCGCCTCGCTGCGGCCGCCCGGACGACGGCGACAGTGCGAAGGGCGTCGCCCAGGGCAGAGCGGAGGAGGCGGCCGACGTTTCCTCCGCGGCGTGCAACGGCGGCCTCCCGCACGCCCCGCGTCCGCCGACGCCGGAGAGGGATGAGGGCGGAGAGCCGCAGCCGCCCGGCGATGGGGATGCGCCCCACTCGGATGTCCGGACAGAGGACAGAGTGCTCGATGTGATGCCGCTGGCGTTCGCTGCCGCACAGAGTTCTGCTGTTGACTCTGCTGATGGTTCCATGGAAGATGGCGGGTATATAGCCGATTCTTTGATAGTGGAGGGGAAGGGAGGCCGGGGGACTGATCAATTGGTCGGGGATGGCGATGATGATACCGGCAATGGAGATGGGAGGGCAGTGGGAAGCAGAGCGGGTGACGGTGAATCGGAGACGAATGAGGATCAGAGCAGAAAGAAGAGGTGGTCGACTTCCGCTGAGAATCCACCACCCAAGAGGAGAGCGGTCTATGCCAGGCGTCGATTTCCGCCCCGCTGTGGGAGCGCTGCTGTCACCGGCATCGCCATCGGAGGTAAGGAGGTGGTGGTATCGGACGGCACACCGATCATTTTTTTAGCTAGCGGTTGTGTTCTCTATAGTGGATGCCTTTCTCACGGTTCCAATTTCAGGTCTTGAACCTTCTCCGATGTTTGGGCGAGATGAATCTAATGTGGAAATCGAAAGAAAAATAGAAGAAGTTGGAGAAGCTACTGAGACACACAATTGTAAGATCCAAGAGTCTCAAGTCATTGACCGTGTTGTTCTAGATGATTTTGCAGGAGGCCAACATGTTTGTGATCATCCGCAAAATGTTATTACAAACTATTCACCAAAACGTGATTTCTTTGAGGAGATTGATGATAGAACACCTTTACATGAATGGATGCGCGGACCACTAGTAGCGGGAGAAGGTGATGTGAGAAGCGAATGCGAAGAAAGTATCCTGGAAGGTACTCCGAGAACTCATCCGAGAGGTCTTGTTTATGTGAAGAAAAATGGCAAGAGAAAGTTAAAGCATGATAGCATCAACAGGGACTCCCTGAATAGATCAGGTAAGGAGTCTAAGTGTGCACATCATGTTGCCACCGATCAAATTGAAGAAAAGGATAATGTGGGCCTTACTACTAAGAGAGTAATTATACAAGCGTTGATGGCCCCGGACCGAGGCCCATGGGCACAACGAAAGAATTCTATTACTAGTGCTTCTAAGTCTCTTACTTCTAGGAATAATGTGAAGAAAAAAGATGCTACTCCAAGGCAAGAATTACTATCCAAAGTTATCCCTTCTACGTCGACTAGGAACGACACGAGAGAGGACCAAGGAGGTTTCTCCCCGGAAGATGACGAAACCTCTTTGGCAATAGATGTGCATGAAACAAGTAATGGATCGTGTGTCACCCTCCCTTCATGTGCTGCTTCCGGAAACGAGAGTGTTGGTACCCAAAGCAAAGTGATGAAGATTGACGAGAAAAGTCCATTGCATGAATCAGAACAAGAACCACTAGTAACGGTGGACGTCAAATATGAGGGAAGCTTGCAAGAAGGTAATCTGAGGACTCATGTGAGAGGTCTTGTTAATGTGAAGTCAAACAGTGAGCATGTAGGTCTTGTTAGTGTTACGGTGAATGTGGCACAGCTAGATGCGATAGGCATCTTTGAAGACGGCACACCGGCAAACACTATTTCAAGCACTCAGAGACGCGTGACACGCTCAAATATGAAGGTTAAGCAATGCATCGTTGCTCGTGAGTTAAAGCATGATGGCATCGCCAAGGACCCTTTGGATAGGCCCACCAAGGATTCCGAGTGTGGCAACATTCTTTCGACCGATCAAACTAAAGAAAATGATGGCAGGGGCCTTGTTCCAAATACAGTTGTATTAGCATTGATGGCTCCAGACAGGTACCCATGGACACAAGGAAAGAAGTCTATTGCTAGTGCTTCTCAGCCTCTCAATCGTAGGAATAAGTATCTTACGGTTCGTGAAGGTCTGTGTTTGCCCGACATATCTGAAGGAAAAGAGAGCATTCCCATATGTGTGATCAACACAATTGATGACATGCAGCCAATGCCATTTAAGTACATCACCAAAGTCATATACCCGCCTTCATATGAAAAAACACCTCCAAAAGGCTGTAACTGCACTAATGGTTGCTCGGACTCTAGTGAATGTGCTTGTGCCGTGAAAAATGAAGGAGAGATCCCGTTTAATTTGAATAGCGCAATTGTTTATACAAAGCCCGTCATATATGAGTGTGGCCCATCATGCAGGTAAGGTGTTCAATATATAGCTTACAAAAACAGAATGGCATACCCTAGCTAGGCAGGAATAATCGATTTTTATAGTTTAGTTTATAATACCAGGCAAGATATATTATTGCCAGTGCAATGTTCTACTAAGTCTGACATAGTAGGTTCAGATTGGCAGATCCATAAACCCAAAACTTGTGCTCATCTGAAGTTAGTTTTGACGGAAATGTTATTCATTCATACTAGACAACTTGGTTAAACTGAAAAATGCAAATTTGGTTAGAAATGGTGAGCTAACGAAGTAGTCAAATCTGCTTGCAGGTGCCCGCCAACATGCCACAATAGGGTGAGCCAGCATGGTCCCAAAATTCGGCTGGAAATTTTCAAGACAGGGAAGACAGGTTGGGGTGTAAGATCCCCCAGTTTTATCTCTTCAGGCAGTTTCATATGTGAGTATGTAGGTGAGGTGTTGCAAGAGACAGAAGCTGAAAGGACAGAGAATGATGAGTACCTGTTTGATATTGGCCGTGACAGCGATGATGAAGAAGAAGGCTCACAATCTTCTACCTCCGATATAATGAACAAAGATGTAGGCTATACAATAGATGCTGCAAAGTGCGGTAATGTTGGAAGATTTATCAACCATAGCTGCTCTCCAAACCTGCATGCACAGGATGTTCTCTGGGACCATGATGACACGAGGGTGCCACATGTTATGCTTTTCGCTGAAAAGAATATACGTCCGCTACAAGAGCTGACTTACGATTATAATTATAACATAGGTCAAGTCCGCCAGAATGGCAAGGAGAAGATAAAAGATTGCTTTTGTGGTTCCTCCAAATGTCGGCTCAGGCTTTACTAAGGTTTTGTTGACTGCTCCTTGATTTTACTCTTCCGGTAACCTACAATCGTAGATGGAGCGTAATCTTTATTTTCTTTCTACCCTGTTGTTGAATTAGTACTGTGTTTTAAAGAGCATATGAGCAGCCTTGGCTGAGTACTTTTTCTTCTGTGTCGGACTTTAAATGATGGTAGATGAATTGTTTGTTGTCAGTTATGTCATACTGTTATTGTCGGAATCGTTCTACTGGTTATAAAATGAGATCTCACTGTAGCTTGTCTCCTAACAAATTTTAAAAAATCGCATAGCTTTTGCTGCCTTTCATATCCAAGCTAGGTTGAATTACCAAGTTTAGAAAATGTTCCTATCCCAGCACGCTAATTGGACAACCAGACAGTTCTTTTGCCAGTTCTGAAACTAGAACTGTTTACTTACCAGTCCCATAACAGCGCCAAAATAAATTGTACTCTGCCCCCCATCCATTTTACTCACTTCCTTGATTTTAGATGGCCCTGGGCCAGCATGTAGGTCACCACACCAGGGTCCTTCGCTCTCTGAATTCTGAAGACACCTTTTTTTCGCACGGGAAAGAGATTTTATTAAAATGTCAACAGGGTTACAATTCGAGATAATTGCCTCAGCAATATCCTGGAGATAGTTCTGAAACTGGGGTTCAGTTCTACGTTGTACTCTACCTAATTTGGCCAGCTCGTGACTAACAATATTTGCTTCACGATACACCTTGGCCATTCTTATTCCTCTTTCCCTTAACATTTCACAAATTAATTGAATTCTCGACGCATACATGGACGTGTTCGGCATGGCTTGCTTGACCAACTCCAAGGCTTCAGCATAGTCTGTTTCCACTGTAAAGTTCATTGATGCCCAATTTTCTTTTTTGTGGTTTATCGATTTCCAATTTAATGCTAGCGCCAAGCCCTCCTCTATTGCTGCAAGCTCCGCCTCTAGGGCATCTGCACAGTTCGACAGTTGCCGCGCAGCTGCGGCTATGACTGTCCTGTCAGTATTTAATTTGGCCATGCCTGCTTCATCAGGATTAACAAACGATCCGTCAGTATTTAATTTGGCCATATCTTTGCTTGGAGCAACCCACTTCGCGTCAGCCCTTTGCCGCTCCCCTGAATGCTTTGATTCTCTAGCAAAACCATGATCATACGACACAATCAGTTTGCCTTTAGTTGCTCATTGGCTGGGTATTGTTTAATCATTAACTGATGGCATTGTGCAGATAACATATCCTCCACTGGTCTCTCCCTTGCAGTTGCAGGTCTGCTACTGGATGCTCCTACACCCTGCGCCAGTAGACATTCCTCAAAGTCCATCTTGTAGGCGCTCCGGACTGAAAAATGCCATGTTTCTCAGGGTGTCGCACAACAAAATCCTCTGCATTTCCCCTGGAGGGTTTGATCTTTAAGATGTCAGCCACATCAATTGGTAAGAACCAGTGCCTCAAAAGTTGTTCAGCTTGGAGGAAGTCTGCTACCCTTTTTAAACAGTATCGACCTTGCTTAGACATTGGCTGAAAGTCAGTTGTTCTTGGTATCCACAGATCACGTCAAGCTCGGATATTTGCGATGTTCCCTACACGCCATATGGCACCCTTTTTAAGAAGTTCCAGTCCATGCTCAATTTTTTTTACGGAACCTGGTCAAAGGGCCAGCTGGCATTGCATTGATAGAAGAAAGAGGGTGATCCGTTTATAAGAAAAACCGGATCGAAAACCTTAACATAACCCGGTTTATGAGGGAAACTGGAAAGGAACCCGCACAAGCAAGAGAGATCCACCGCCCAAGCGCCGCTCGGTCACCCTCGCAGCAAGAACACACCCCAACCTCCGAGGCCGCCGCCTCAACATCCCCTACTCGCACGCAAGCCACAAAGTCGGATGACTCGACTGGTCGTAGCCCTAGCTAACCAACCACATCCGCTCGCAGACCTCAATAGTTGTGCCAACATCCGAGGCCGCCGCCCCGGCTTACTCGCCAGACCAACTCCCCAAGTCGCATCGGCCGGGCCAACAACCTCGCAACCCTCCAAGCACCAAATCGTCACCCTTGCGATACAAGCCAAGACCCATCCCCATTGGGCCATCACCGCATCGCATCCCGAGGTTGTCGCCTTGCTGTCCATCCGACGTCCGGGGCCGCCACCCCAGCTTCCTCTACCCTCATCGACGAAGCAACTGTGCGCAACGCACATAGCTCCTGCGAAGGGTCATGGGCTCCAAGGTGGTGCCTTCAAGAAGGTAGCGGAAACGCCACCGCCCTCTCCAACAGAGATTGGGTTTTTCACCCGGAGATTCCATGACTCTCGCCACGGTGGAAGACCAGAGTTCTACGACCATGCCCGCAAGAAGGAAAACAATGCAAGCATGCGCCGCCATCGCCGGCAACAAACCGAAGTCAGTGCAAGCTTTCGCCCGGATTCCCGGAACACTGCCTCCCCAAGTCCCCAATCAGGCCCCGAGGGACCGAGCCCACGAGCATAGTCCGCTGCACAGTAGAGACTCCACCGCCGACCATCATCCTCCGAACTCGCAACACCCCAGCCGTGGAACCTCACACCACGACAAATGCGTCGCACCAGCCCCAAGGCTGCCATCAGATGCGTCGCACCACGACAAATGCGTCGCACCAGCCATCTCCACACCCATTGGCCAGGACAGCCACCGGCAACATCCTGGAGCCGCTGCTCCGCCTCCCCAACGCCTCTGCCCAACACCTTCGTCGGCCTCCTGCAACAGCCGGCCTCCTTGTGCTCAATTACCTTCCAAATCGTTGATCCGTTGCCTGCACGCCATATGACACCCTTTTAAAGAAGTTCCAGTCCATATGGCAAGACTACTCATTCTCATTGGTCAGAGTGTCAACTAAACGCCTTGATTTAGACCTGACAGTACTAATTGAAGAATGTCATTTCTTACATAAGACAATCGTAAACTTCTGCCATCGTAAACTTCTACCCTTGTACCATCAGGTGCACTAAGAGAACTATTGTCGACGATGAAAAAACTTATTGCATTGGCGATATAGCAAGTCACTCTATCTGCTCCTAAACACAGTATAAGATGTTTTGGAATAGAATCCAGCATTCTGTCGGGAAATAGAGACTACTAAGGTGAAGTTAACAAAATAATAAAGTGACATATATGTCAAGAACAGTTGCCATATTAAATGGGAATTTATCACTTTTTAAGTCCATCTAATATCCAGTGACTAAATAAACTCCCTTACACACATGGCTATTCAAAGAAGACAGTTGCTTCTTTACTGATCCAAAAACAAACAGCAGCAACTATGGCCTAAACGAAACAAGGGCCATGTGAAACTAGTCTGGCCTCATGTACAATTTTAGGCATAACAACTCTGAAACTAACAGCTGTACCGTCATTCGTCCAAGAAATGTTCTTACTCTATTAAAGATCAAGGCCAGAAGTAACTTTTTACCTTATATAGACAGGATAACCAATAACTTCAAATCTCATTTACCCAGCCGGAATATGCAAATTGGGTAGAAACCCGAAAGACTGTCTGCCTGGAAAAGAAAATGGAAGAAGGATATACCATTGAGAAAAAAATTACGTCTCCTATATACTTCGTTGTTAAGTATGTTTGTTCAGTAAATCTCAGCAGATTGAAGCATGAAATTGGTATGACATGAGGTTTGACTGGAGCTCTTCTGACGACGAATTTCGCAGAACCAATCAGGCTAGTAACTGTACATTGTCATGGTGTAATCTTCGCATGAATCTGAAGGATACAAATGTACATTTGAGAATTCACATCTATGAGTTTTGCGAAGTTGTGGACAAGCACAAGCTTTATGGTTTTTGTACACAAAAGTAGGCAGCCTGCTGTGAAGGCGATGTCAAGTACTCTGTTGCAGAAATGGAATGTCGTGCTCCGGCGAGAGGATTGCCCTTCATTTTGTTTTGGAACATGCGCGTTTTTAGTGTCAATTTAGTTTTCAATTCTCCATACTCACGGCCATGAACATTTCGCGCAATTCAAACATGTACAACAATACAGAGACAAAGAAATTTATATATTCAATCATGTTTAGCATACATTTTACATAGTTTTTACACACGCCTTGTTTCTTTCATTGAGACATCAAGCTAGAACAAATCAAGTTTCAGTATCGAATTCTTGCTAGCCAAGATCAGAACCGAATCTCGCCTTCCTCCAAGTCTTCTTCGAAGCTCTGACGATGCAGCTGCTCCTCCTGATCGCCGTCGTCGTCAGGCTTGAGGAAGAGCCCAAGCTGATGCAACACGTTTTCTGGCATCGCCATGTTGTACTCTTTAATATCGAGACTCTTGAAGACCGTCCTGTGTACCCTCTCGCTGTCCGGCATCGCCGTCCTCTCCGTCTTCAGCACCTCCTGCCGGGCCTTCTCCCTTGCCCTCGATCTCGCCTCCTTCAGCTGACTTTCCTGTGACTCCTTGGCACGGGCGATCAGCACGGCTCTCGGAGGCGTAGGCGTGGCGGCACGGTCTGCCGGAGCTGGGCCGTCGACGATTTCATCGGAATCGGAGTCATCTGAATCGCTGCTGCTGCAACTACTGCTGCTGCTGCAGCCGTCGCTTGCTGAGTCTGAATCCGAGTCGCCGCTGCTGCTGCTCGAGCTAGGGCTGCCGTTGACGATTGCGTCAACGCCAAGATTCTTCGGCAACACCACCGGTGACGCGTCCCCGCAGATGTCCATGTCGTCGTCCTCAGCGAGCTGCAGTGGCGCTGGTACGATCACCATGGGGGAGACGCCACCACATCTGTCAACTTCTTCCTCCTTTTCCACGTCCTCTTCCGCCTTGTCGACGCTCTCTGATTCTGAATCAGTGTCAGAATCGCTGCTTGAGTCTGAGTCCGAATCGCAACCGCTGCTGCTGCTCGAGCTAGGGCTGCCGCTGATGGCTGCGTCATCGCCGAGACATTTCGGCATCTTCTCCGGTGACGCGTCGCCGCGGATGTCCACGTGCTCGTCCTCGTCCTCGTCTTCTTCCTTTTCTTCGGCCATCATCATCTTAGGCGCGACCACGGGAGCGGTCGATGCCTTCTTGTTCCTCTTGGCCGGAGGTTCCTCGGATCGTGGCACCGGCAGGGCGGCCGCCTTCTTTAGAAGGCGACGGACCGCAACGAGTTCCGACTGGAAGCGCTGCCGAACAAGCTCCCGCGCGCCCTTGTCTTCGGCGGGCTGCAGCCGCGGCGGCGCGAGTGCGATGGCCATGGGGGAGGCGCCGCCAGGGATGTCAACGTCGTCCTCCTCTTCGGCCATCATCTCTCGTGCGATGACCATGGGAGCTGTAGATGCCTCCTTGCTCCTCTTGGCAGGAGGTTCCTCCGATCGTGGCACCGGCACCGGCACCCGGCAGGGCGGCCGCCTTCTCGAGGAGGCGACGGACCGCGACGAGCTCCGACTGGAAGCGCTGTCGAACGGCCTCCCGCGCGCGCTCCGGGCAGACGTTGAAGACCTCCGTCGCGGCGTCGAGTGGCTTGCGCTTCCGGTTGAGCATGCTGCCGATCTCCATGGCTTTCTCCACGTACACGGCACAAAAACGAACAAGCCGGGGGATATGGTGTTCGATGGGAAGGAGATGGAGATGGAGCGGAATTTTTGTGCAAGAACAGAAGGAGATGGCGTCTATTTTATGCTTGAGTTTGGGCATGATCCCATGCTGGACTCAAAGTCGAACTCGGAATGTACTCACTTGATCAGTTCTTCTCCGTCTCTAATTTTGGTGGAACAGAATTTTTGTGCAAGAACTGAAGGCACGGCGTCGGTTTCATCAGTTCTCCTCCGTCTCCAACTCTATGTACTCGGCTTGTCTCCGAATTCCATGGAAGAAGAAAAGAAAAGGCATTAGCGCGGAAGATCGAATTGCTTCTTGCCTTACATGCATGGCCAATGCATGTCAAGGCGAAACGGAGCAAAAACGAAAACTTGCCTACATGGCCAATGCATGTCAAGACGCTCTCCCACCTGAGCAAACCCAGCCGCTAAACCAATTTTTCTTACACACGAAATTATAGAATTCAAACCAACTTTTTAAACAAAGTTTGAGGTTACTTTGACGTGTCAATTATTGGGCCAATCTTAGGCACCCAACTAAACATGAACCCCGAGTCAACTATCCTTGTTTACCCAACCCAACAGAACCTAGATTTCATCTAAAAACATAACCTAGATTTAGGCTTTGCTTGCAGTAAACACCAATGTATACACAATTTGATGAAAATGCTGCTTATTATCTATATTAGTTAAGTGCTCACATGCGTTGCCATAGATAAACAAATAAAAAACATGATTAAAATGCATACTTTGAATCATTGGCCTATGGCATTTTCTCTACATCATAGACTTATAGCATGAGATGGAATAGTTGAACGGCAACATTAATAGTAGGCGAGCGAAGGGAAACCGAGGCATCGGTTTGTATCATGGGTCTTATCTTTTTTTTTTCTGAATTTATGCTCCGTTGTGAGCCTACAACTATTTTGGAAAATATGAGCCGATACAATAAGTACATCATTTTAGAAAATATTTTTGGGACAACAACTTAATTATTTGCAGAATAGCACACATCAAACTACTCAAACTTGTTAACAATTTAGCAATTGTAAGTAGGTAAAAGAATATAGGAAAAATGCTAGAAGAGAAAATTAAATTGCTCGCAAGCTCTTTCGCATCCCAGACCCTCCATCTCTCACGCGCTCGTTTGCAGAAGTGGTGATGGAGCGGTACGGTGGCAATGGCGGCGGTGGTGACGGGCGCAACAAGAGGAGGTACGGTGACTACATCGACAGAGAGTGGCGTCGACAGGGTGTGGGAAGGCAGGATGGAGGACGGCGGGATCTCGGGCGATAAGACCAGGGACGCATGTTGTGGGTATACTTCATGGGTGTACCATAGACAGTGCCTAGATCCGGCAAGCCCGGGTGGCCCATAGACGGTGATGGTGGCATGTGGCCCAGCGGACGGCCCAGTTGTTGTAGATCAAGATGGATGAAGTCCAGCTCAGGAACAAGGAGCCGGATCCACTGACCAACTCTGGAAGTCGGATCCGGTCTGGCCCATTAGGGTTAGCCGGATCCAATACGACATGTAAGGAAAGGCAGATCCTTGACGTGCAACTTGTATTCCGGCTATGACTCTCCATGTAAACCCTAGATCTGTGTGCCTTTATAAGCCGAATCCTGGGAGCCCTAGAGGCACAACCACAACTCATTGTAACAACGCGAAAGCGCCCAGATAATTACAGGCAAGCCGCAGTAGGCCCTGTCATCGTACAGGTGTTCCCAACCTGGGTAAATCGCGCACCACCATCCAAAGGACACTCCGCCCTATGGCTCCTACTTCTTCTGCCCTCGTGAGGATCCCTCCTCCGAGGTACCGTCGAATAGGCAACGATAGCTAGCGCCCACCGTGGGGCCTGCGGCGAATCCATCGCTGTGGGGCGTGTTCTTTACGCTGGGAATTTTCCGATCGTCCCTCAGGACGAGTGTTGGATTCCGTCTAGGACCGACCCCATCAAGCTCTCCATCGTCCCAATTGGCGGCATTCACATCTTCATCGGCGAGACCGCCGATTCCGACGGAAACTCCCTAGTAAGTCACGCTAACGTGACTGCCGCTGAGCATGACGCAGTCGCGAATATCCGATATGAGATGCAGGAGCTTCCTAAGGAAGACTCCGCCTTAGATCTGGAAATTTCAACGCCCACCCAATCCGCCCATGCGCAGGAAATTACGGTGGAAGACCAATGCAGATCCATCTAGGTCTCCCAGGTGTTAGAGAAGGAAAGGTGCCACTTCGTGCACTTCCTCGCACATACCGCAGGAACCGTCCCTCCTCAGGAAGGAGCTGGACCCATGCAGGTTGAGGCTACCGGAGATAGCGACGCCCGGGATCAGCAGGAGGCTGCCGGAGACAGCGAAGCACCGGATCAGCAAGAGGATGCCGGAGACAAAGAGGAATCAATCCTGGGAAATCTTAGCCCAACCTTAGACGATGTTTCAACCATGAACACGGAGGAATACAACAAAGCTCTGAGGAGTTGGAAGATGAGGACGCAGCCGAAGCAGAATCCGCTCCGCCTAGGCAGGTCCTGAAATCCCCCACCGGAGAAGAACTGCAGTACGCCCTGCAGATTCACTTCGAAGCTACAAACAACATGGCGGAGTACAAGGCTCTACTTCACGGATTGCGTATCGCTAAGGAAATTGGGATCAAACACATCATATGTTGTGGAGATTCCGACCTAGTGGCACAACAAGTAGCCGGAACCTGGAACGCCAGAAACTCCATCATGGCGGCTTACAGAGACGAAGTTGATGAGATCGCCAAGTGCTTTCTCGGATATGAAGTCAAGTACGTCAGGAGAGATGATAACTCAGCGGCTGATATGCTATCCAAGCTCGGATCCGGCAGAAAACCCAATCCTCCCAGAATTTTCCTTGAGCACTTACGGATACCCTCGGTGAAGGGCGCTAACCCGGAAAACCCAGATGTGGCAGTGTCTCTGGCTAAGGAGGTGATGGTAATCATTCCGGCTTGGACCAAACCTTTCCTGGACTAACTCATGGACCGCAATAAGTTGCTAGAGGACGAAGTCCTCGCACGACAGGTCGTCAGACGAGCAAGATCCTACACAATAGTTGATGGACAGGCGATGTCTACGGGAGCTTCTATTCTTGTAGACAGTGTTGGGCCTCCAAGAGCAGAGGTTTGTAGAACAGCAGCAAGTTTCCCTTAAGTGGATCACCCAAGGTTTATCGATCTCGGGGAGGAAGAGGTCAAAGATATCCCTCTCATGCAACCCTGCAACCACAAAGCAAGAAGTCTCTTGTGTCCCCAACACACCTAATAGGTGCACTAGTTCGGCGAAGAGATAGTGAAATACAGGTGGTATGAATGAATATGAGCGAGTAGCAACGGCACCGGAAAAGTGCTTTGCCCAGGACAATAAACAAGCGAGTAGTAACGCAACAGTAGTAACGCGATAGAAACGAGTAAACAAGCAGCGATAGCGATATTTAGGAACAAGGCCTAGGGATTAGACTTTCACTAGTGGACACTCTCAACATTGATCACATAACAGAATAGATAAATGCATACTCTACACTCTTGTTGGATGATGAACACATTGCGTAGGATTACACGAACCCTCAATGCCGGAGTTAACAAGCTCCACAATTCAATGTTCATATTTAAATAACCTTAGAGTGCATGAAAGATCAATTCGACTAAACCAAGTACTAACATAGCATGCACACTCGTCACCTTCATGCTATGTAGGAGGAATAATACACATCAATACTATCATAGCAATAGTTAACTTCATAATCTACAAGAGATCATAATCATAGCATAAACCAAGTACTAACACGGATGCACACACTCGTCACCATTACACCGTGCGGGAGGAATAAAACTACTTTAATAACATTGCTAGAGTAGCACATAGATAAATTGCGATACAAAATACATTGCAATCATAAAGAGATATAAATAAGCACTTCACTATGCCATTCATAACAGTGAATAAGTATTCTCGTGAAATATAGCCTAAGAGACCCACACGGTGCACACACTTGTCACCTTTACACACGTGGGACAAGGAGTCTCCGGAGATCACATAAGTAAAATTCACTTGACTAGCATAACGACATCTAGATTACAAGCATCATCATATGAATCTCAATCATGTAAGGCAGCTCATGAGATTATTGTATTAAAGTACATAGGAGAGAGATGAACCACATAGCTACCGGTACAGCCCCGAGCCTCGATGGAGAACTACTCCCTCCTCATGGGAGCAGCAGCGGTGATGAAGATGGCGGTGGAGATGGCAGCGGTGTCGATGGAGAAGCCTTCCGGGGGCACTTCCCCGCTCCGGCAGGGTGCCGGAAGAGAGACTCCTGTCCCCCAGATCTTGGCTTCGCGATGGCGGCGGCTCTGGAAGGTTTTCCGTATCGTGGTTCTTCGCATCAGGGTTTTCGCGACGGAGGCTTTAAGTAGGCGGAAGGGCAACGTGGGGGGCCACACGAGGGGCCCACACTATAGGTCGGCGCGGCCAGGGCTTGGGCCGTGCCGCCCTATAGTCTGGCCACCTCGTGGCCCCACTTCGACTCCTCTTCGGTCTTCCGGAAGCTTCGTGGCAAAATAGGACCCTGGGTTTTGATTTCGTCCAATTCCGAGAATATTTCGTTACTAGGATTTCTCGAAACCAAAAACAGCAGAAAATAGCAACCGGCTCTTCGGCATCTTGTTAATATGTTAGTTCCTGAAAATGCACGAATATGACATAAAGTGTGCATAAAACATGTAGGTATCATCAATAATATGGCATAGAACATAAGAAATTACCGATACGTCGGAGACGTATCAAGCATCCCCAAGCTTAGTTACTGCTCGTCCCGAGCAGGTAAAACGATAACAAAGATAATTTCTGAAGTGACATGCCATCATAACCTTGATCATACTATTTGTAAACATATGTAATAAATGCAGCGATCAAAACAATGGTAATGACATGAGTAAACAAGTGAATCATAAAGCAAAGACTTTTAATGAATAGTACTTCAAGACAAGCATCAATAAGTCTTGCATAAGAGTTAACTCATAAAGCAATAAATCAAAGTAAAGGTATTGAAGCAACACAAAGGAAGATTAAGTTTCAGCGGTTGCTTTCAACTTGTAACATGTATATCTCATGGATAATTGTCAACATAGAGTAATATAACAAGTGCAATATGCAAGTATGTAGGAATCAATGCACAGTTCACACAAGTGTTTGCTTCTTGAGGTGGAGAGAGATAGGTGAACTGACTCAACATAAAAGTAAAAAGAATGGTCCTTCAAAGAGGAAAGCATCGAATGCTATATTTGTGCTAGAGCTTTTATTTTGAAAACATGAAACAATTTTGTCAACGGTAGTAATAAAGCATATGAGTTATGTAAATTATATCTTACAAGTTGCAAGCCTCATGCATAGTATACTAATAGTGCCCGCACCTTGTCCTAATTAGCTTGGACTACCGGATCTTTGCAATGCACATGTTTTAACCAAGTGTCACAATGGGGTACCTCCATGCCGCCTGTACAAAGGTCTAAGGAGAAAGCTCGCATTTTGGATTTCTCGCTTTTGATTATTCTCAACTTAGACATCCATACCGGGACAACATGGACAACGGATAATGGACTCCTCTTTAATGCATAAGCATGTGGCAACAATTATTATTCTCATATGAGATTGAGGATATATGTCCAAAACCGAAACTTCCACCATGAATCATGGCTTTAGTTAGCGGCCCAATGTTCTTCTCTAACAAAATGCATGCTCCAACCATTAAGGTGGTAGATCTCTCTTACTTCGGACAAGACGGACATGCATAGCAACTCACATGATATTCAACAAAGAATAGTTGATGGCGTCCCCGAAGCATGGTTATCGCACAACAAGCAACTTAATAAGAGATAAAGTGCATAAGTACATATTCAATACCACAATAGTTTTTAAGCTATTTGTCCCATGAGCTATATATTGCAAAGGTGAATGATGGAATTTTAAAGGTAGCACTCAAGCAATTTACTTTGGAATGACGGATAAATACCATGTAGTAGGTAGGTATGGTGGACACAAATGGCATAGTGGTTGGCTCAAGGATTTTGGATGCATGAGAAGTATTCCCTCTCGATACAAGGTTTAGGCTAGCAAGGTTATTTGAAACAAACACAAGGATGAACGGTGCAGCAAAACTCACATAAAAGACATATTGTAAACATTATAAGACTCTACACTTGTCTTCCTTGTTGTTCAAAACTCAATACTAGATATTATCTAGACTCTAGAGAAACCAAATATGCAAACCAAATTAGCAAGCTCTAAGTGTTTCTTCATTAATGGGTGCAAAGTATATGATGCAAGAGCTTAAACATGAGCACAACAATTGCCAAGTATCAAATTATCCAAGACATTTTAGAGTTACTACATGTAGTATTTTCCAATTCCAACCATATAACAATTTAACGAAGAAGAAACTTCGCCATGAATACTATGAGTAAAGCCTAAGGACATACTTGTCCATATGCTACAGAGGAGCGTGTCTCTCTCCCACAAAGTGAATGCTAGGATCCATTTTATTCAAACAAAACAAAAAAAAAAAACCGACGCTCCAAGCAAAGTGCATAAGATGTGACGGAATAAAAATATAGTTTCAGGGGAGGAACCTGATAATGTTGTCGATGAAGAAGGGGATGCCTTGGGCATCCCCAAGCTTAGACGCTTGAGTCTTCTTATAATATGCAGGGGTGAACCACCGGGGCATCCCCAAGCTTAGAGCTTTCACTCTCCTTGATCATATTGCATCATACTCCTCTCTTGATCCTTGAAAACTTCCTCCACACCAAACTCGAAACAACTCATTAGAGGGTTAGTGCACAATAAAAATTAACATGTTCAGAGGTGACACAATCATTCTTAACACTTCTGGACATTGCATAAAGCTACTTGGACATTAATGGATCAAAGAAATTCATCCAACATAGCAAAAGAGGCAATGCGAAATAAAAGGCAGAATCTGTCAAAACAGAACAGTCCGTAAAGATGGATTTTATTAGGGCACCAGACTTGCTCAAATGAAAATGCCCAAATTGAATGAAAGTTGCGAACATGTCTGAGGATCATGCACGTAAATTGGCTTAATTTTCTGAGCTACCTACAGGGAGGTAGACCCAGATTCGTGACAGCAAAGAAATCTGGAACTGCGCAGTAATCCAAATCTAGTACTTACTTTACTATCAAAGACTTTACTTGGCACAACAAAACATAAAACTAAGATAAGGAGAGGTTGCTACAGTAGTAAACAACTTTCAAGACACAAATATAAAACAAAGTACTGTAGCAAAATAACACATGGGTTATCTCCCAAGAAGTTCTTTCTTTATAGCCGTTAAGATGGGCTCAGCAGTTTTAATGATGCACTCGCAAAAGATAGTATGTAAAGCAAAAGAGAGCATAAAGAGGCAAATTCAAAACATATTTAAGTCTAACATGCTTCCTATGCATAGGAATCTTGCAAATAAACAAGTTCATGAAGAGCAAAGTAACAAGCATAGGAAGATAAACCAAGTATAGCTTCAAAAATTTCAGCATATAGAGAGGTGTTTTAGTAACATGAAAATTTCTACAACCATATTTTCCTCTCTCATAATAACTTTCAGTAGCAACATGAGCAAACTCAACAATATAACTATCACATAAAGCATTCTTATCATGAGTCTCATGCATAAAATTATTACTCTCCACATAAGCATAATCAATTTTATTAGTTGTAGTGGGAGCAAATTCAACAAAGTAGCTATCATTATTATTCTCATCAAGTGTAGGAGGCATAGTATAATCACAACAAAATTTACTCTCCATAGTAGGTGGCACCAAAAGACCACTATCATTATAATCATTATTAATAGGAGGCAAAGTATCATCAAAGAAAATTTTCTCCTCAATGCTTGGGGGACTAAAAAGATCATGAAAACCAGCTTCCCCAAGCTTAGAACTTTCTATATTATTATCAACAATGGTGTTCAAAGCGTTCATACTAATATTACTACCGAGCATGCAAATAAGATTCCATAGGTTTTTTAATTTTCGCATCAAACCATCCATGTCTTAAATCAGGAAATAGAATAAGAAGCTCATTGTTGTCCATTATGCCAACTAGTGTAAACAAGAAACAAAAAGATGCAATTGCAGGATCTAAAGGAAATAGCTTCGAGTACTTACAACGGCGAAAATAGCTTAGTAGCCGAGATCCGGAGTGTGAGTACCTTTTACCTTTCCTCCCCGGCAACGGCGCCGGAAAAGTGCTTGATGTCTACGGGAGCTTCTATTCTTGTAGACAGGTGTTGGGCCTCCAAGAGCAGAGGTTTGTAGAACAGCAGCAAGTTTCCCTTAAGTGGATCACCCAAGGTTTATCGATCTCGGGGAGGAAGAGGTCAAAGATATCCCTCTCATGCAACCCCGCAACCACAAAGCAAGAAGTCTCTTGTGTCCCCAACACACCTAATAGGTGCACTAGTTCGGCGAAGAGATAGTGAAATACAGGTGGTATGAATGAATATGAGCAAGTAGCAACGGCACCGGAAAAGTGCTTTGCCCGGGACGAGTAAACAAGCGAGTAGTAACGCAGCGACGATAGCAACGCATAGAAACAAGTAAACAAGCAGGCGATAACGGTATTTAGGAACAAGGCCTAGGGATTAGACTTTCACTAGTGGACACTCTCAACATTGATCACATAACGGAATAGATAAATGCATACTCTACACTCTTGTTGGATGATGAACACATTGCGTAGGATTACACGAACCCTCAATGCCGGAGTTAACAAGCTCCACAATTCAATGTTCATATTTAAATAACCTTAGAGTGCATGAAAGATCAATTCGACTAAACCAAGTACTAACATAGCATGCACACTTGTCACCTTCATGCTATGTAGGAGGAATAATACACATCAATACTATCATAGCAATAGTTAACTTCATAATCTACAAGAGATCATAATCATAGCATAAACCAAGTACTAACACGGATGCACACACTCGTCACCATTACACCGTGCGGGAGGAATAAAACTACTTTAATAACATTGCTAGAGTAGCACATAGATAAATTGCGATACAAAATACATTGCAATCATAAAGAGATATAAATAAGCACTTCACTATGCCATTCATAACGGTGAATAAGTATTACGTGAAATATAGCCTAAGAGACCCACACGGTGCACACACTTGTCACCTTTACACACGTGGGACAAGGAGTCTCCGGAGATCACATAAGTAAAATTCACTTGACTAGCATAACGACATCTAGATTACAAGCATCATCATATGAATCTCAATCATGTAAGGCAGCTCATGAGATTATTGTATTGAAGTACATAGGAGAGAGATGAACCACATAGCTACCGGTACAGCCCCGAGCCTCGATGGAGAACTACTCCCTCCTCATGGGAGCAGCAGCGGTGATGAAGATGGCGGTGGAGATGGCAGCGGTGTCGATGGAGAAGCCTTCCGGGGGCACTTCCCCGCTCCGGCGGGGTGCCGGAACGGAGACTCCTATCCCCGGCATCTTGGCTTCGCGATGGCGGCGGCTGCGGAAGGTTTTCCGTATCGTGGTTCTTCGCATCGGGGTTTTCGCGACGGAGGCTTTAAGTAGGCGGAAGGGCAACGTGGGGGCCACACGAGGGGCCCACACTATAGGTCGGCGCGGCCAGGGCTTGGGCCGCGCCGCCCTATAGTCTGGCCACCTCGTGGCCCCACTTCGACTCCTCTTCGGTCTTCCGGAAGCTTCGTGGCAAAATAGGACCCTGGGTTTTGATTTCGTCCAATTCCGAGAATATTTCGTTACTAGGATTTCTGAAACCAAAAACAGCGAGAAAACAAGCAATCGGCTCTTCGGCATCTTGTTAATATGTTAGTTCCAGAAAATGCACGAATATGACATAAAGTGTGCATAAAACATGTAGGTATCATCAATAATACGGCATAGAACATAAGAAATTATCGATACGTCGGAGACGTATCAACAGCTCTACAAACGAAGCGCAAATGGGGTATTTCTGAAATGCGTCTCAAATCAAGATGGCATCGAAATCCTCAGAGAGATCCATGCAGGTGATTGCGGGCATCACGCCGCTCCCAGGTCCCTCGTTGCAAAAGCTTTTCGGCAAGGATTTTAGTGGCTCACAGCTAAAGAAGACGCTGAGAAAATAGTGAAAACCCGCCGAGGTTGCCAGTACTACGCTACTCAACCAAACGCTGCAGCTCAGGAGCTGAAGACCATTCCTATCACTTGGCAGTTCGCGGTCTGGGGGCTAGATATGGTCGGAAAACTGAAAAAATCATCTCCTGGCGGTTTTGAGTACCTCTTGGTCGCTATTGAGAAGTTCAGTAAGTGGATCGAGGCAAAGCCAGTGAGAAAAGCCGATGGTGCTACGGCACTAAAATTCGTCTGCAGCCTCGTAGTGAGATACGTCATCCCACACAACATAATCATATACAATGGCACGAACTTTGCTCAAGAAGAACTGAAGGATCATTGTAATGACGTAGGGATCCGGCTTGACCTAGCATCTGTGGCACATCCACAGTCCAATGGGCAGGTCGAGCGAGCCAATGGCCTCATACTAGCCGGAGTCAAGCCTCGCCTTGAAGAACCGCTGCGTCGCGCAGCCGGAGCCTGGGCTGAGGAGTTAGATTCTGTTCTGTGGAGTTTACGAACTACCCCTAACAGATCAACATGGTTTACCCCCTTCTTCCTAGTATACGGATCTGAAGCTGTGCTTCCCTCCGACATCATCCACGACTCCCCGCGAGTTTTCGCCTACAATGAAGATACAGCTGACGAGGCTAGACAGCTATCTCTGTGGACCTGATCGAAGAAGCTCGGAACTTAGCTGACCAGCGCTCCACCATATACCAGCAGAAACTCCAACGATATCGCAGTCGTCGAGTTCGGAATCGCTCGTTTAACGTAGGTGACTTGGTTCTCCGCCTTCGACAGGTGAAAGAGCATAAGTTGCAATCTCCATGGGAAGGACCCTTCGTCATCAGCAAAGTGCTACACAACGGATTTTACTACCTCGTTGATTTCCCCCACCGCAGAAAGGTACTTTCCTGGCGGAGAGAATTGCAGCCCAAGGTCTACCGGGTCCGGTGGCTGAATCGCAGGCTCCAGAAGTGGCGTAGCAGGGTGACCAAGGGTCAGACGCCAAAGAAAGCCTCACGACCGAAGGCGAAGATGGCGAGGGTCGTGATAGAGTTGGGCTGTAGGTGCAGCGCCTGGATCTGGTAGTGCTCCAACACCGCCCAGAAGAAGTCGAAGATGGGTGGCACGAGACCGGCGTACACAAAGTGGATGAAGAAGGGGTACATGGTGGGAGTCACATATTTCTTCCGCGCCGCGCCATGCTTGAGCGCGGTGTGCTTATGCTTGTTGGATTCGCCGCCAACCACCTGGAGGACCTGGTAGAGGTCCTTCCCTTTGTTAATGGTCGAAGCCCTCCAAGGCCGAGCGGTCCACCACGGCACTTCCTCACCCCGTCGCTGAAGCACACTCTTTCCCAGTGTTCCTCTTGGGTGCCATGCTCCTCCTGGAACCGGAGTCGGGTGGAGTAAGCAGAATATTGAAGCTGGAGCAGTGGATTGGGTGCAAGATTGGAGAAGATCAGTGGCGGCAGAGAGGATGGGAAGAAGAAGTGTGGAATTTCTCGCCCAGGCTCGGCTTTCGAAGCGATGGGAGCAGTTCATCGAGTCAACCTGACCAACGGTTCCTCCATCCAAGGGTGCATGGTCTCCTGCCGTTTGGTCTCCGCGGTCAGGATTGAAGCCATGGTCAAGTGGGGCAGACACACTCTGCCATGCGCCACCGTGTGGACCCCTCAGTGTTTAGGGTCCCTATCCCTTCGTTGTTGGGTCGTGCGGGCTAGGCCCCCGTGGGATACTCTCGGTGTAGTGGCACTGAGGGTACCACGATCCACCTTTTGCTAGGCCCGCGCGTCGGCCCATTTACAAGCCACGAGGGGTCTCTCCCTCCAGGAAGTCTTTCAGCATCATGAGGCAAAGCCCCTCGCGAGGAAACCAACACTTTGCGTTTCCAGAAGCAAAACTGAAGCCCTCGGGAGGAATCTGCACAAGGCCTCCTGGAGATGCTGCGTGGGACCACTCCACAAGGCATAGCACGTGAAGATGAAGACAGAATCCATAACACATGTCGTGGCTGGAGGCGGTCATGCCCTCCGCGCAGGAAGATAAGGACGGGCTTGATACCCCTGCATAAAGAGGCATGGTCGTTGCTCCTTTCGTAAAGTTTGTCGGGGACGGAGCAATGTAGTAGGGATGGTTTCATCAGTCCACAACCACTCCTATAGACCGACGCCCCTTTTCAGGGCATGCACCAACTCCACTTGTATAGTAGGGGACATTTATTTTCCTCCCTCGGCACGTCTATGGCAACCCCTCCCCCAAGTTTCCATGGGGAGGAGGACCCATTGCTTCTATAAAAGGAGGGGCAGCTGCTCCGTTGAACCTCTCTCGAACATATCCACTTTCTCCCCTCCTAGCTAGAGCTCTCTAGATCTAGCCACAGCTTCTTCAAGCTGCAACTTTGTAAAACTCTCTTTGTGCTTGGCAAGCTACCGTAGTGCAATACAAGAGAAGGCAGGTCATAGGGGTGTTACCTCCACACGAGGCCTCTGAATCTGGGTAACTCCGTGTCCCTCTTTTCCGTGTTGCCCTCGCTGCTCTCCTAGCGTCGCCATGGCCCTAGGGAACTTGGAGTGTTGCTCTTAGCCTCTTGTATTCGATAACCTTAAGGGTCTTGCCGAGGTATTTGTGTCCCTCTCGAGACACGAACCCCGACAACATGATGTGTGATAAAATGGATAAGTTCTACACATATTATCAATTATCATGAACACCCACGACAGTAAAAAGAAAGCACCCATGACAATAAAAATAAGCACCAGGAAAAGCTACAGAGAAAGAAAGCAAATAGGCCACATGCGTCGAAGGCCATTTTGCTCCTTGCGAGTAGCGGCCAGCTCATGCGCACGCACGAGCAAAAACGAAGTCCCGCTGCTGTAGTGATGTACCACACATCGATAAAATAAAAGGCGCTAATGGAAGCACTAATCTTGGCACATCAAATTCAATGGATGACAGTGTAACTAAGATTTAGGTAATTCTTAGGCGACTAGAAATTAGCAACTTTGTATTCTATATTTCCTGATAAAATATATTCTTTCTTGACAAATAAGTGTTGTCGATGAATTATTAGTTGACAGTTATGTCATACTTTTTTTAGAGAAACATGGGCACCACCCACGGTTCCAAATATATTGAAACCAACCATCCAAACTACATCATTCAGGGTTTTGCATTTTAAGCATCCATAACCCTCCAGACAAACACACAGTTAAAGACATCAAGTTTTAAAACTACAACCCATCAGACCACTAGAGGAAGAAAAGCGACGGGGGCAAACAACAGACGACATGGGGAAGATCAGCCTTGAAACTCCCAAACCAACAACACCTCCTAGCTACCGGCGGTTCAGAACTTGGAAACCTGCTCCATCGCCCACCAGGATCAGGTCGTTGGCTTGGAGAGTCCCTAACATGTCTTCAGCTGTGATCAGCATCGGGCGAAAGCCCCTCGTGTTGTTCATGTCGCAGACTTCCAACGTAGATCTTGCTTTTTTCTGGGGATTCAGCCAGGTTCCGGCCACAATAGCAGCGGTGGCAGCCGAGCTAAGCTCTCCACCTTGCTCAGCAATATCGTCAACCCTTCTCTTTTTTCTTCCTTCAACAGAATCCTCCATTGAGCACAACTGCAAGCTAGGCGTCTCCACATTCCCTGCATTCCAATCCATTGAGCACGATTGAAAACATGGTCATTTCTGGTAATCCAGATAGTTCTCAGAACAGCAGCAAAAATCATATTGCATTTCTTATTTTTAAGTGCTTGTTGAGCTTTTTCCGGATCAATATCACTACCCAGTTCCGCATCATTTCCTAAAATGATGATTTCATTATTAACTACTCTCTTATCATTCCACAGATATGTAATGTCATGCATGTTTGAAATCTCCAGGTTAATATCCAGAGCAGCAACAAGCTCTTTCCGGATTTTAGAAGCAACCACACAGTCAAAAAACAAGTGTTGACAAGTTTCCACTTCATTGCAGAAAACACAAGTTAAATCGTCAACATTTTGCCTTGTGACCAAATTATCTCTAGTGAGGAGTTTATTGTGAAAAAGCAACCAAAGGAAAAAATGAATGTTGGGGGGCACTTTGATTTTCCACACACAATGTATATCAACAGCTTTAATCCCTCCAAAATTGACTACAGCATACAAGGATTTTCAACTATACCAACCATTAGCTTCCCATTTCCAAATCAAACAATCCTGAGTATTACTTAATTGGATAGATTGAGCAATTTGCTGGATCTCCAACCATTGCAACATCAATCTATGATCAAAACATCTCCTAAAGGTCATTTTTGTAGAAGACCCATCCCATAAATCAGCAATGGTCTTACTTTGTTCATTCACTAGGAAATAAACTTCCCAATACTGAATAGCCAAGGAGCAGGAGCCAAACCAATGATCCTCCCAGAACTTAATGTTCCTACCATTTCCAACTTGCCACATATAACCCATCTTAGCAGCTTTGGCAGCCCACAACACCCCTTTCCAAAAGGGAGAGGCACCAATAGAAGAAGCTGAAAAAATATTAAGGTTACCCACATTATACTTATTGTCCACTATCTGTTTCCATAATTTGTTCTCATTTAGATGATACCTCTTAATCCAAGAAGCTAAGAGGCACATGTTCATTTCTGATAGATCAGGAATGCCCAAACCCACATACTCCTTTTTCCTAGTGACCAAACCCCAATTAGCTAGATGATACTTATGATGACCCTCATAATTATCCCAGAGGCAGTGAGCCATCTGAGAGTTAATGAGAGTAATGGCCCATTTAGGGAACTTGATCACACTAAGTAAATAGATAGGAATACTAGCCAAGACACTCCTAACCAGCTCTAGCTTAGCAGCATGGTTAAGGAGCTTCCCCCCTCCACCCAGCAGCTCTCTTGAGGATTTTATCAACAACAGATTGAATATCCTCTTTTTTAATTTACTATGATGAAGGGGAACCCTAAGATATTGTGGAGGGAAATCTCCCATCTTACAACTCAAAGATTGTGCAATAACTTGTGCATCATCCTCCACCACATTAACAGGAACTAGATCACATTTATGGAAATTAATCCTCATCCCAGACATGTGTTCAAAACACGCCAGGATCCATTTTAGATTTATGGAAGAAGTTAACCTATTTTCTAGGAAGAGTAGAGTATCATCAGCATATTGCATACTAATGATCCCTCCCCTCCCTAGTTCTTGCATGAGACCAGCTATCTATATCCTCCACAAGCAACTTTGGACAAGATTTTAGTGAAAACATCAGCCATGAAATTGAAAAGAAGGGGGGAAATAGGGTCCCCCTGTCTTACCCCTCTATTGTTAAGGAAGAACTGACTATTGCAGTCATTAATCCTAACCCCAACAGAGCCATTATGCAAAAGACCCTCAATACTAGACATCCATTTAGGGCTAAAACCCCTCATCTTCATAACTTTCAAAAGGAAATCTCTATCCACCCTGTCATAGGCTTTTTCATAATCAAGTTTAAAAATAAAGCCAGACTGTCCTTTATGGACAGCATCATGAATAAGCTCATGAGCAGATACCACACTTTCAAGTATATATCTCCCCTTAATAAAAGTTGTCTGGTTAGGAGAAATAAGCTTCTCAACTAACCACACCCAGCCTATTAGTGGCACATTTAGAAAAAAACTTAAAACTACAATTGGTTAAAGCAATAGGCCTAAATTTCTGTATAGTCACAGCATCAGCTTCTTTTGGAATCAAAGTCAAAAGAGAAAAATTCAATCTGAACAAATCAAGTTTCCCCTCATTCCAATCTTTAACCTTAGCCATGAAGTCAGCTCTAATGAGCTCCCAAAAATGTTGGTAGAAAAGGAAAGAAAAACCATCAGGGCAGGAGCACCCTCAGCATAAGAGCCAAAGATGGCATCCCTAACCGCTTTTTCAGAAAATGCAGCATTAAGCATATCATTGTGATCCTGAGACACCATATCCTCAGGGTACCAGAAATCATCTAACAAATCAATGTCAAGACAGGGTTCTTTACAGAAAAGGTTCTTATAGTAATTATCAACAATGTCAAGTATACCTTTGTTGTCTTCCACAAGCCCTTCATCACCCTATAATTGGTAAATCTGTTTCTTCCTCCTCCTCTGATTAGCTATAGAATGAAAGTAAGCAATATTACGATCTCCTTCTAAAATGTATCTCTCTCTATATCTTTGTCTAGCCTTTATTTCTTCATTACTCCATATTTTAGTAAGCGAATAAACCCCGGTGATCAGGGGGGTACGTGAGCACGCGGTGACTGCCTCCCACGTGTCTAACGACGGGTAATCCACTGGATAATACTGCATCATCGTTCTCTTGGGTCTTGGCCCTCCGTGGAGGCGCTAGGGGTAGCAAGTGATGGATGAGCCCCATGCCGGAGTGTTGGGATTGACGTCCTCCACAACAGCGATGGGGAGCCAGCGACTCGCGAGCCATGGCGGCGACGGAGCGGCCTGCGAGCCATGGCGACGACGGAGCGGCTGGCGAGCCCGCAGCGCAGACGCCCGCGGAGTCGACCGAGACGAGCAAGCTGTCGGTGCCGGAGCGGCCGGCGAGGCCGCAGCGCAGACGCCCGCGGAGTCGACCGAGACGAGCAGGCTGCCGGCGCCGGAGCGTCCGGCGAGGCCGCAGCGCAGACGCCCGCGGAGTCGACCGAGACGAGCAGGCTGCCGGCGCTGGAGCGGCAGGCGAGCCATGGCGACGATGAAGCGGCCGGCGGGGCCGCAGCGTAGACGTCCGCGGAGTCGACCGAGACGTGCAAGCTGCCGGCGCCCCTCCAGAGTCCTCCGCTCGCGCTCGCACTCGCGGTCCGTGACCGTGCTCAGCCACGTACGGGCGTCATCATGCGCCACCGGGATGTTGTCCACCGCATCCTCGACTACTCGTCCAAGGTCGCCAAGCTCAAGGCTCTCATGGCCGACGCGGCCGTCTTTGTGCCTCCCCCGTCACCGCTGCACCAACCAGTTCTTAGGAGACGGACCTTGGGTCGTCGGATGCGCCGCCGCCGTCCATGGTCGTCCAAGCACAGGGGCGATGCAGAGGGAGGGACGAAGAGATACGTGGAGGGAGGGCAGAGAGGGACCCAGCGGGGGGAAAGAGCGCGGTGCTGGGGCTGGGTCGCCGTGTCCGGTCGATTGGGAAGAGAGGCTCTCCAATTCCAGTCAGCTAGCTCAAGTGTTGGCCATGGTGGCCCAATTCGAGTCAACGAGCACCTCCAGTAGTTCTTCAAGGAGTGGGGAAGAGGGGATCCACGGAGGTGACGTGTTTCAACCAACCAAAAAATGACACGTTCCTGACAACAACATAAAATACACAAACGGACGTTAGTGGCTATTAGCCCATCCAACGGTGCGGGCATGCATCCAACGGTGATGAGTGCGTGCACACGTACCCCCTGATCACCAAATCCACTCTCTTTTAGTTAGTTCAACTGAGATATTTTTCATTCTAGTTTTAGAGACAGGAGACAAGCTTTGTGTTTCAGATAAAAGATCAAGCAAGTCATACTCATCAACCAAACCCTGTTTAAGTTTCCTTTGAGCAGACTCAATGTTGGCTGACCAACCTCTTAAGCCTTTCCTAGTATTCCTTATTTTAAATTGCCACCTATCGAGGGAATTTTGGAGATGACAGGGGCGTGTCAGAACTTGGCAACCACCTGATCAAAACCTTCTACTTTAAGCCACCATTTTTCAAATCTAAATTTCTTATCATGAGGAACTTTCAGAGCACCAGTATCAACAATAAGAGGGGTATGATCACTGCCCACCCTAGGCTTAGAAGCTAGACTACTAGCAGGGAAAAGGGAATCCCAACAAGTAGACACAAAAACTCTATCTAGGAGGGCCATAACCAAATTATCTTGGTTATTAGCCCAAGAGAATTGTCTTCTAGGGTTTTAAGCTCCATCAGATTAAATTTATTGATCCAATCACTAAAAAGATTGGCCCAATGTTGGTTAATGTTCCCAGTGTCTTCTCACATCTTTCTCTAATGAGATTGAAATCCCCACCAATCAGTGTAGGACCATTCCAACATGCCATGATATTATGCAGCTCATTGATAAAGTCTAATTTATGTTGTTCATAAGCAGAGCCATAGACAGCAATAACTCTCCAAAGAACATTCTCTTTTTTTGCTTTAATTTGCACAGAAACGCAATAAGAAAGATTGTCCCATTTAACTATATTAAACATTTCAATACTAATACCAACAAGAATGCCACCAGCAGTTTTCACAGCTGGCAACCAGTTCCAAGAGAACTTCCCCCTTGGATCTAGTTGCTGCAGCTGTAAGCTAGAGAAATCCTCTCTTTTTTATTCAGAGAAACAAATAATATCAGGGCATGTCTCTCTAATGAGGTCATGCACTCTAGTGAGCTTATCAGGCCTGTTAAGACCTCTAGGGTTCCAGATTAGAGCTACTACCATTTTTAAAGATCAATTTCCTTCTCCCTTTTTTTCTACTATGGACTAATGTCCAAGGCTCATCATCATCAGGCACATCACTAATACGATCCTCCTGATCAGATAGAACCTCATCCCTAACCTCCATGCCTACTCTCAATTCTTCCATAGATAGACTAATGTCACTAGGAAGAAAGCTAGCAGGGTTGGACTTATGAAAATCAACAAGCCTTTTTAATTTAGCTTCTTTAATTTTATCAATAACAGAGTTAGCATTCAAGTTTTTATGCCCCAGGCTAATGCCAGCATTTTTTGCATTATCAAGTAAAATAGGATTATCAAGGGCAGCAAAAGAGTTTGAGAAACCATGGATCTTATTACCCTTAGGGACTTCCAGGTTTTTTGCCTTTTTAAGCTCTTGAACTTTCTCAATAACAGTCTTGTCATCCCTTGGAATTCTGGAGCTCATTCTAGTAGCTTGCACAGGACCCCATTGTTTCTTCTCCTTCCATGCCATGGAAGGCATGACATGAGCAGGCTTGTTGGACAGCAGCTCATCATCTCTCTGTGCAAGATCTTCAGCTTCTTCCTCACTTTCAGCATCAAAGTGTTGAAGGAGATTCTTCCCAATGTTATCTTCAGCACTCCTTAGGACTAGAGCATTGTTAACATGTGCACATGGCTCCTTGCCAAACACATTTTCCTGGACACTTGTCTCTAGGTTTTGCTGAGCAGTAGACTTAGAACCACTTCTTTCACCAGGAGGGATGGAAGGATCTGTCTCCATTTTACTGTTGTTCCCACCAGACTTGCCATTGTCCAAGGTCTTGAAGTCCTCCCCAAGTTCAGTGTCATCATCAATAGCATCCCCTTCATTACCTTGTCCAGGATCTTCATCATCATCTTCATCAAAATCAATGGCTTCACCTTCATTTTCCACAAGGAAGTCAATAAGGAAGAAGCATTGTTCCATTTCAAAGAGTTTGTTTGATGGGATCTTTGATTTATCCCTCACAGCCAATTTAACCCTGACTTCCTTCTAGAAACTCCTGAAAATGCCATGCCAGTCAATGTTGACAAGCACACCAAGGGTAGTTGAGACTTGGCAGATAGTTTTCCAAGTTAACCACTTGGCTGGAATACCAAAGATTTGACCCAAACTTCCTGGAATTCCTCAAAAGGCTCTGCCTCACCCTCCCAGTTCACAAAGTAGATGACCACTCCATCCTTCTTTAGATTAATGGAGGGGTACTCCACTAACTCTTTGATTCTTTTGCTTGGAGGAAACCTTGCTAAGAACTTCTTAGGGGAAATCTGTCTGATCTGCCAGAACAACGTCACTTTCAACATGTCATTGAAGCACTTTTCAAGCTCTTCAGCAGAGATATCTCCTTCTTTAACCACCACTACACCTACATTGTCCATATTCAACCATTGCACTGCCTCTGGCCCCTCCACCTCAACATGAAAGAACCCCAACCCAGGATTGGCACTCCCCCAGTATTGGGCAGTTGGTAGGAGGGAATACCACAAAAGGCAGTTATTCATGTGGTGACCAGTTTTGCTGCATATGAAACACCTCTTGATCCTAGTGCAGATACCGACATAGTGTCCCAATTCTCCACAATTATAGCAAGTCACATTTCTGAATTTTGGATCCAAGACAGGTCCAGGCCCACTAGCCACTGATAATTGCAGATTAGCTCCAACCCTGTCACCACTATTCTTTGACCCATCAGAAACAGACCCTTTTTGATTTTTCTTCTTGTTCTTCCCAGCACCAGAGACCTGCTGTTGCTGTGAAGGAACCAAGCTAGCACTACTGCCTTGACTGTTGGACTGAGGAAGACTAGGAGGAATCCCCTGAGGTAGCATCATCAAAGGATTGAAACCAGGGGGGGATCTGTTGGTTGCCGAAGAATTGCGACCACTGACTCATCGGCATGTTCCACATATTTGGTTGTAGCATCGGGAACATACCTTGACCAGACCCCATCTGCTGCATCATTTGTTGGGGAAACTCGGACTTGACCACCGGATCAGGAGCAGCACCAAGCGAGGTTGCCGCCGAAGTAGCTGCAGCTGCTCCTGAGGGAGCACGGCCGCCACCAGGACCACGGACGCCCCCAGCGCCACCAAATCTGCCAGTACGACGGCCCCCTCCCGCCATCTTGACGACCTCAACAAAAGATTTCTTCCCTTCTTCAGCACCCCACAGATCTGAGAACTTAATCACTACAGGCTTGGGAAGGAAACCATTTCTAGCAGGAAAACAATCGGCAGGAGTGAAGGATCTAGCCTGAACCAAATCTCTCCTGATCCAGACCAGTGTCGGAGACCCAGGCGTAGCCCTAGATCCGACCAGGGGTTTGTTGACGGAAGCAAATGGCGCAGCCCCAGATATATCCAAAGCTGAAGACGTATTCCTCAAAGCCGCTACCCCTGAGATCTCACCCACGGCCCGATCACGACCAGGGGGTCTAATCAACAGCCACCCACAGCTGCCACCAGCAAGCAACTGCGCAGTGGGGCCCGCCCCTAGCACTCCCAGATTTTCCCCATCCTCTCCGGCGAGGAGCTCCCCGTCGGGGATGGGTTCCCCTTTCTGATCCTCTCCATCTGCCGCCGAACATCTGCAGAGCTTCGCGGACCAGAAGAGCCCTCAGACCGCAAACCCTCACCGCCAACCAGCAGCGGAGAAGGTCTCAACGGCGAGGCCCGATACGAGGTCTTCATGGCGTCCAATTTTCCAAGTCCACCAGCCCTTGCTCCGCCATTAGCCTCATCGGGTCCTCGGGATCCTTTAATTTGATCATCGCCTCCGCCGCCGCCACCTGCTCCTCGAGCCCTTGCACTGAGATTTGCGGCTCCACCCCTTCGCCATATGCTCGATCGCCCACTCCGAGGCGAGGAAGGATTAGTAATTTCCGCCGCAACAGCGCCTGCTTCCTCTCCTCCGCCATCGCCGCTTCCTTCTCCCTCCGCACCCTCTCCTCTCCCAACCTCCTCTCCTCGGCAAACGACGGGAAATCCGCCGTCCACTTGGGGGCGGACATGCTCTTCCACGCGCACCGGCGAATACCAGCGACGGCGAGCTGTTGGGGTGGGGAGGGAAACGGCGGCGGCGGCGCGAGATCGCCAGAGAATCGCCAGATTCGCCGGAGCGTGGGTGAGCGTGGGTCGCGCGCGGTGATTTTCTCTAGTTGCTAGATTCATATCATGGCACACAACTTCCTTCGAATTCTATCCAGCTATGTCATACTGTTAGACGGAATGGAAATTGTTAGTTGTCAGTAAAATGTTTTGGGACAGAATCCCGCAGTCTGTCGGGAAATAGAGACTACTGAGGTGAAGTTAACAAATAATATGAAATGACATATATGTCAAGAACAATTGCCATATTAACGGGAATTTATTAAACCCATCTAATATCCAGTGACTAAATAAACTCCCTTACACACATGGCTATTCAAAGAAGAAAGATGCTTCTGTACTGATCCGATAAACAGCAGCAACCATATCCTAAGCAAAACTAGGGCCATGTGAAACTAGTCAGGCCTCATCTACAATTTCAGGCATAACTACTCTGAAACTAACAACTGTCCCGTCATTCGTCCAAGAAATTTTCTTACTCTATTAAAGATCAAGGCTAGAAGTAACTTTTACCTTATATAGTTAGGATAAACAGTAACCTGGAATCTCATTTGCCCAGCTTGAATATGCAAGTTGGGTAGAAACCTGAAAGATTGTCTGGAAAAGAAAATGGAAGAAAGATATACCATTCAGAAAAAAATTCATGTTTCCTATATGCCTGGTTATTAAATATGTGTGTTTAGTAAATCTCAGCAGATTGAGCCCTGAAGTGGGTATGACATGAGGTTTGGCTGGAGCTCTTCTGACGACGACTTTCGCAGAACCAAGCAGGCTAGTAAATGTACATTGTTATGCTGTAATCTTCACGTGAATCTGAAGGATACAAATGTACATTTGTGAATTTACATCTCTAAGTTTTGCGAAGGTGTGGACAAGCACAAGATTTATGGTTTCTGTACACAAGTAGCCAGGCAGCTCTGAAGGCGATGTCCACTACTCTGTTGCGGAAATGGAATGTCGTGCTCCGACGAGAGGATTACCCTTCATTTTCTTTTGGAACATGCGTGTTTTTGTGTCTCATCTTCAGTTTTCTGTGCTCATGGCGATGATCCTATATAATTAGTTCAATTTAAAAAAATCTTTATGGCTTTCGCTGCTGCCAGTATTTTTAACCTTGTGTAGAAATGGAGCAATACGTAATTTAAACATTTCACACAATTCAAACATGTACAACACAACAGAGACAAATAAATGCATATATTCAATCATGTTTAGCATACATTTTACAGAGTTTACACACGCCTTGTTTCTTTCTTTGAGACATCAAGCTAGAACAAATCAAGTTTCAGTATCGAATTCTTGCTAGCCAAGATTAGAACCGAATCTCGCCTTCCTCCAAGTCTTCTTCGAAGCTCTGACGATGCAGCTCCTCCTCCTGATCGCCGTCGTCGTCAGGCTTGAGGAAGAGCCCAAGCTGATGCAACACGTTTTCTGGCATCGCCATGTTGTACTCTTTAATATCGAGATTCTTGAAGACCGTCCGGTGTACCCTCTCACTGTCGGGCATCGCCGTCCTCTCCGTCTTCAGCACCTCCTGCCGGGCCTTCTCCCTTGCCCTCGATCTCGCCTCCTTCAGCTGCCTTTCCTGAGACTCCTTGGCACGGGCGATCAGCACGGCTCTCGGAGGCGTAGGCGTGGCGGCACGCTCTGCCGGAGCTGGGCCGTCGGCGCTTTCATCTGAATCGGAGTCATCTGAATCGCTGCTGCTGCTGCAACTACTGCTACTGTCGCTTGCTGAGTCTGAATCCGAGTCGCTGCTGCTGCTGCTCGAGCTAGGGCTGCCGCTGATGATTGCGTCAACGCCAAGATTCTTCGGCAACACCACCGGTGACGCGTCCCCGCAGATGTCCATGTCGTCGTCCTCAGCGGGCTGCAGCGGCGCTGGTACGATCACCATGGGGGAGACGCCACCACATCTGTCAACTTCTTCCTCCTTTTCCACGTCCTCTTCCGCCTTGTCGACGCTCTCTGATTCTGAATCAGTGTCAGAATCGCTGCTTGAGTCTGAGTCCGAATCGCAACCGCTGCTGCTGCTCGAGCTCGGGCTGCCGCTGATGGCTGCGTCATCGCCGAGACATTTCGGCATCTTCTCCGGTGACGCGTCGCCGCGGATGTCCACGTGCTCGTCCTCGTCCTCGTCCTCGTCTTCTTCCTTTTCTTCGGCCATCATCATCTTAGGCGCGACCACGGGAGCGGTCGATGCCTTCTTGTTCCTCTTGGCCGGAGGTTCCTCGGATCGTGGCACCGGCAGGGCGGCCGCCTTCTTTAGAAGGCGACGGACCGCAACGAGTTCCGACTGGAAGCGCTGCCGAACAAGCTCCCGCGCGCCCTTGTCTTCGGCGGGCTGCAGCCGCGGCGGCGCGAGTGCGATGGCCATGGGGGAGGCGCCACCAGGGATGTCAACGTCGTCCTCCTCTTCGGCCATCATCTTTCGTGCGATGACCACGGGAGCTGTAGATGCCTCCTTGCTCCTCTTGGCAGGAGGTTCCTCCGATCGTGGCACCGGCACCGGCAGGGGGGCCGCCTTCTCGAGGAGGCGACGGACCGCGACGAGCTCCGACTGGAAGCGCTGTCGAACGGCCTCCCGCGTGCGCTCCGGGCAGACGTTGAAGACCTCCGTCGCGGCGTCGAGTGGCTTGCGCTTCCGGCTGAGCATGCTGCCGATCGCCATGGATTTCTCCACGCGGCGCAAGAACGAACAAGCCAGGGAGATGGTGTTGGATGGGAGGGAGATGGAGCGGAATTTTTGTGCAAGAACACAAGGCAAGGGATCGACTTTATGCTGGAGTATGTGCATGATCCCATGCTGGACTCGAAGTCGAACTCGGAATGTAGTCACCTGATCAGTTCTTCTCCGTCTCTGTACACGCGCTTGTCTCGGAATTCCATGAGAAAACGACAACAAATTGGAAATTGCGGTGAGCGGAAGATCGAATGGCTAATCAATGTCGAAGACGGAACGGAGCAAAAATAACAAATTGCGGTGAGCGTGGATCGAACACGCGACCTTCAGATCTTCAGTCTGACGCTCTCCCAACTGAGCTATCCCCGCCAGTTGTAATTTTCTTGAACACAAAATTTTAGAATTGAATCCGCTTTTTGAACAACGTTTGAGCCAATACAATAAGTACACCATTTTAGACAATATTCTTAGGACAAAAAACTTTTTAACTGTTACATCCATTCCAAAATATTTCGGAACAAAAGGAGTGATAAATTAGATTAGAAAACTACTAGAAGAGCTAATGAAAACAAAAATCCTGAATACACTGTGCATCAAGATTGTCAATTCTCCGCCAGTGAAATATATATGGACAGTTTCGTTACTAACTAAATATTACTTGTTCCTTTTTGCATTGAATAACACACTTCCTTGCACCTTCAAAATCTAACCATTATCGTTGTCGTGTGGTCCATGGTTCAAATAGCCTAGTGTCTCTTCACAATAGTCATTTCTTACAGTTGCTAAGGAAACTAATCCCCTCTCTCTGCCCCGGGTCACGGCGATTAGGCAAAATGTTGATGAAGTGGACGTTGATGAAGAACTTCTCGGACTCATTTTTTAAAATAGTGAAGTACTTCCCTCTGGCAGTTTTAAAGTGTGGGTGATTCAACATGTTTCCGTTTCAATTTGTGAATGGATTGGGTCAGCTATTTCGGGCGAGAAAGAGTAATGAAAAAATATGGACACCTGCATTCGCCCACCGTGGGGCTCGAACCCACGACCACAAGGTTAAGAGCCTTGCGCTCTACCAACTGAGCTAGACGGGCTTGCTGACCGTTTTAATTTTAAGTTAATCGTTCTTTAAGCTGAACGAAACGGAGAATTCTGGAGCTGCTATCATTTCGATGCAAGCAAAGAGCAAAATCAACGGCAATAACAAACACAACGTTCGTAGGCTGAAGCAAATCGCAAGAGAATCAGAACGGTGAAGACTACCATGGCAATTTGCTCCAACACATCAATTAAAACCGGACTCAGCCCAGCTTGGCATCAACTTTCTCAAGTGCGCAAAAATTGGCTATCAATGAGCCTACTCATAGCCGTTACAACAGCTATGTGCCAAAGAGGGCTTAAGTATTCTTCCAGGTGGTGTTACTATACACATCACTGACATCACATTGATAAGAAACAGCTAGAGTCCAGTCTAAGTTCTCTCTCAACTAGGTTTTAGGCTCCCGGTTACTTCAACAAGAGCAAATAGCAGGAGCAAGATCAACGATAGCACAAGCCATCAGACGTATTTCGGACGCCGGGACAGTCTCTTCAAGTTCACCATCTCCTGGAAAAGAAAATAATCAGCTAGTCTCAGAAGATCAGGCTGCATTGGGTCTATACGTGACCATTGGAATTTATGACTACAGCAAAAAAAAAAAAAAAAAGGAATAAACACACTGCATCACTAAATGATTGAAGATTTTATGGCTTGATACAAGGCATTCCAAAAGAAACAAGGACCCAGCTAATTTCAATACGTACCTGACTCTGATCATGAATATACTGGACATGGAAGACACATCTGCAACCCCTTATATCATGTTGCTTCCGCTGGATATCAGTAACATGTGCATCAAAATGCAATGCATCATCATTGCTCTCCTGGCGTACGGATTGCGACAAGAAAATAAATAAGTTGAGAGGGATGGGCATATGCCTTATAAGTAGGAAGCTCCAGCAGGATAGAACAAAACCAAATGGTATAGGATCTTGTGACATGCTACTCTGGGTTAATCATTACCCACTTACCTTGAAGCACAGGACAAGATCTCCTTTGACAATGGTTCGGCATTCTGAGGACTCCAGCGGAATGGATTGCTGGCGGATAGCCTTCTTGACATTTATCCACTCATCTTCTTCAGCCCCAAATCCATTAAACCTCACCCGGACTTCCTACAACAGCAATGTAGAAATATTGGGTTACATAGAGTAACAACAATGTAGTAATATTTGGTTACATAGAGAACGCAACAGAACTTAGGTTACTATTGTACAAATAACAACCAAATGATAACAAGCAACGTAGTGCATTATCCATAGTATTCATTCTTCATCCAATGAAATGGTGTGGACGAGAAACCTATCGTGATGAAGTTACAAAACGAAATAACAGATGATTTCCTACTCAGTGATTAAACAAGTCATAGAGATAAAACATAAAATGCTCTTATGCTACAGAATTAATTATTAGCCTTACAACTTCGCCTGAACTTGTCTTCCTGTGTGCCAAAAATACGGCAATGTCATACCTACATACCACAAACAAATATGAAATTTAGTTCTGCTGCCAAAGAAACAAAAGAAAGATAAAAACTTGAAGATATTTATACACAACTAAAGCATGTGAGCACATCTTTTCAGGGCACATGCACAGAGATTAAGATTCCTGCTCCATGGTAATAATGCTAATAACATTATGGAAGTGAGCTATACTAATCAGACAGCCAGAACCAAAGGATATAAGATATCCAGGTACAGTTGCCCATACTTTCTAGGACCATTACGGTAGATTAACATACTATACTAGCATTATCAAGATAGGCATATATAACTTGTTATGATCAACTTGCATGCTCATTAGCTAAAAATTATTAAAAACAAGTTCAGACTATTCACAGTTGACTTGTGTTATTTATTCAATATACATTCACCAGTATAGCCATGCTGAATGGCACATGCCCAAATCTCCTAAGAAAACTGAGGTGCAACATAAGTTAACAAATCTTGATTGCTTCATACGATCTCAATTACTCACAAGACAACAGAATGGGGTAAGGGGATAAATAAAGAATGAAATTGCTGCAAATAAAAGGAGAAAGGGGGGAAAAGGAACATAATTGTCGCAAGTAAAAGAGTTCTCACCATGCAGAATCCTTTGATGACCTAGCCTCAAACTGCAGGTCTTCAAGTTCAGGAACCTTATCTATAGTTTCTGAAAAGAAGCCAGAGCATAAGAAAATTTTAGTAAATGGTACAACCATACAAGCACCAAGCATAAAGTTCTAACAGACTGAGACTTGCAAAAACCTTTGAGTAAGTCCGGGGAAAGTGCATCCTCATTGTTTGAAATACTTGTATCAGGGGCTAAAACTTTTTCTTCAGAAGGCTCAGCCTTTGTCTCAGACACTAACACATGAGCTTCTGAGGGTAAAGTCTTTTCTTCAGAAGGCTCAGCCTTTGTCTCAGAAACTAACACATGTGCTTCTGAGGCTAAAGTCTTTTCTTCAGAAGTAGTAGGCAGGCAAGTAGATTTAGTGGTTGTAGTTGATGCTGGGAGCTTATCAAGGAACCATCCTCGAACCTGTTGAAAGACATGTCATGCGAAAGCACTTCGTGAAACATGGACGATGCAAAACAGACACTGTCACCTGTGTAGCCTGTAGTGCTCTACTCCCGGTCCGAGCAGCAGAACGACTGCACATGGGAGCAGAAAATGAGATAAAATGTCACAAGTGCCACTTATAAACTATTACAATTAAGTATGCTTCAGAAATATAAGGGCTGAGTTCTGCATCACCCTGTGTAAATACAGTCATGTCATGCTTACAACAACAATATCAAAGCCTTTTTCCCAAGAAAGTTGGGGTAGGCTGTGGAAACAGTCATGACATGCTTAGAAAGAACAGAATAATACACTTCAATCCTCCTATTAGTTTCTCCGAAAAATTGTAATTGATGTATATGCTCCCTAGGTTAAGAATCAATAAGACTGCATCATAATTGATAACCTAGCCATCCAGCACTCACTTAAATTCTTCAGCAAGCTTCTCACACAGATCACCATCCAAGACCTTTTCTTTTCTTCCTGAAACCAACTTCTCCAACCTTGCAATCTGCGCCAAGAAGTACTTTTAATTAGCAATCGGTAGAACTGAAAAAAAGTAAAAATGGAAGATAAGAGGCACAACATAATAAGAAAAATGGCCATTCAGCAGTTCCCAAAATACCAACATGCATGGCTATATTCTTTGTTTACATTTTACAATGAGTCATCAATACCAGACTCAAAAATAGAATAGGAACAGATGACATCCAGGTAGTAGTGTTAGTGACATAGCAAAGAAAACAATCCCATTATCCTCGTACATGTAATGAAGCTATGCTGATTTTCAAACACGGTATGCAGCTTGGACGCAGCGCCTGAGTTATGCAACATAGGACAACAACAGTAGCTCCTTGCATAGTAACATTACATTCTTTACAGGACCCATTCTAAAAGGAGCAATACAAGAAAAAAAAATGCATTTACAAGTTTCCCATGCCTGGTGCCAAATAACTTGAAATCCTTTTTAAAGGGAGATATTTAGGAATATCTTGAACGGTATTCTATTCAGGAGCAAACATGAATTTTCATGTATGTTGCTGTTATTAGGACATACAAGCAGTAGCAGACGAATGTAAAGAAAGATTGTTCAAAAAAATACAAATCAAGCTGCAACAGATATTTTTAATCCAACTCAAGCTGATTTCAGTGTTCCTCAAGAATAGAGAACTCATTTGCTATCTACAAACTGAATGATGTAATGAAATGTTCCAACAACTACATTGGCACGAGGGGTTGCCTGGACTGGTCCCCTGAACCAACATTTCCTCCAACCGTCTGGGAATAAAACGAAACCCTAGTGAGCTTTTCGTCAGAGATCACACATTGCTACAGCAGTATACCGGAGAAGAACACAATATTGCGCAACTAGCTAGAGCAAGGAAAAATTACTAGAATAAGAAGTCCCCCTGATGGAACCTGGAACGAGGGCAAAAGGGAAGCTCCACACGAAAATCGCCGCAAAAACGCAATGGGGGCCGGCTGGATCGCATCAACCGGTAAGCATCTTCTTCTTATCGAATCGGGGAGAGCTACCTCCGTCTCCGACACCACACACAGGACCAGTAAGGCCGGGGGAGGGTGTCACTGTGTCAGGAAGCAGCAAAGAGCACCCCCGGTACAAGAGGGAGTCGAGGAAGAGGGGGAGAAGGGGAGGGGATGAACGGCTGTGTACCTCGGTGGGCGAGAAGCGGGTGCTGGATCGCCGCTCCATGGGTCGCCGGCGGCGAGGTCGGGGCCGGGCCGGCGCGAAGGGGGGCGGCGACTCAAGTCCAACCACCAGCTGCCAAGGGCAATTATGGGGGGGAGAGCGGAGCAGAGCGTGCAGGTAGAGAGAAAAGGGAGTAAACAATGTGAGAGAGAGGAGCAGAAGCAGAAGCAGGAATCCCGGAAAGTGCCACCGGAAACGGGGTGGACCCCGCCTCTGCCACACCATGGGGCCGTCTGGTCGCCATCGTGAGACGGATCCTCATGGGCCTGGCCGGAAGCAGCGTCGGAAAGCTGACTTCGTTTTTTTTTTAGAGTAAAATACGTGGGGCATCATTCGCGATCCCTATTCTCCGCTCAATGCGGGAGGGATCGAGCGCTCCGCATACCCTCTCGTAAATGGGCCTGGCCCAGGAATGGTTTGCCTAGCTTGCTTATCTAGCGAGAGAGCTTCCCTTCATTCCTTTTTTTTTTTTTTTGATCTTTTAAGGATTTGCTGATTTTTCTTGTTTCTCGTTTTTGCCGGTCACTTTTTTAAAACTTTTAAAATATTGAACATTTTTCAAGTTTGAACGATTTCAGATTTTGAACTATTTTCAAATTTGAACATTTTTTAAACATGAACATTTTTTAATCTGAACAAATTTTATGTTTGAACAATTTTCTGGTTTGAACAATTTTAAGATTTGAACTTTCTCCAGTGAACAATTTTAAATTATATATTTTAAAATTTGAAATTTTTTGAATTCGAACAATTTTTGAATTTGAACAGTTTTTATTCTGAATATTTTTCAAGTTCCAACAATTTTCATATTAAACTTTTTTGTATTTGAACAATTTTTATTTCAACGTTTTCTAAAATCTGAACGAAAGAAGAGATACTTTACATGCATGTGCAGTGACAGGGTTTGTATATATAGTAGCTTACGTATGTGGACATGACATGGGCCGAGCCCATCTTAGGTCAGGATCGCATTCTTTAAGCGGAAGCGAGCTTAGCCCTCGCTTAAAGCGTTGTACAGGGGCTCCCGGCATCATTGAACTTGTCTGTATAAATCAGTTTGGTCACTGTACTTTGGAAAGTTGAATTTACGGTCATTGAAGTCGCCTTGCTAACTCATGTACCATCACCGCAGACGGGCCAGCTACGTATTGAGTGACGTGGTAACGCTAGACCAAATGACAGTGTCATAATCGTTCTATCTAGCTGCAGTTTTACAACCTGCAAAAAAAAAAGCTGCAGGTTTACAGAAAGGCACCTCATATTCGTTTGAAGTTTCCACCGAAAACTAAATTGGCAAGGGTCCACCCGGTCACATCAATGCGTGTTGTTGTGCACCTCAGCCGTGTCGCCGTCGCCACGACGGCAGTTGCGGCTGCCACCTTATCAGCTCGGCAATCATCGACCCCTCCGCCCCATCATTTTTGCCGATTGATTTTCTGATTCGCCCTTCGCCGCCTCAGCGTGCTTCTCACGGCCGGAGGCATTCCTCCTCGACTCGATTCTGCTCAGACGCTTGTCGCTGGTGCGCTCCGCTTCAGCCCCTTCTCCTGCTCCATGTGACCATCAAAAATGCGCAGGAGGAGATAGCGAAGGAGGATTCGAACAGCGAAGTGGAGGCACGCAGGAGTTGCGCCTCAAGACGACCCTCCTGGCGCGGGGGACGGACTCTTCAAGGACGCTCTCAACGACCTCACACCTCGCCGCTGAGCGGCCATCAGACCCACGCCTTTGCGACACCGATAGGAGCGCGCCCGCTTCTCTGTGGCACTGTCATCGGCTACCTGGTCGGCCTGCACGAGCAAGGGGCAGTGGCTCATCGGCGGTGCCCCGTGCGCTGGCTTGGAGGGCTTGGTAGGATTCACGACGTGAACGACAAAAGACACACTTGATGTCGATGAGATCTTCTCCAGAAAACTATCGACATGGACGAGGCCTTCTTCATCGTGCGTCTTGCAGGACCTCGCGTCGTGCTGCTCCGCGTCCCCCACATGAGACCGTGACCTCGCGCATGTCGTCGCCGTGGACGTCTTTCTCTGAATTAGCAAGCACGGGGGAGGGGAGGACCAACGCTGTGGATGCGCGCGCCAGTGGCAGATAGCTTGCGGTGGTCGTGTGCTCGCCGTGTGGAGACCATGGCCCTGATCCTGCTGTAGGTATTCTTCACGGTGGTCCGTGTTCGCGTAGCGCACACCGGACGGCTGAGCAAGGCACATTGTGGTGCACTGGTGGCAGGTGGCATGACCGGCATCGGGCACTGCCATTGCTTGGGAGTTCGGATCGTGGGTCGCCCACGGCGCGACACGGATCCAGCGACGAACGACCGTGCTTGGCAACGGTGGCTTGAGTATTGACGAGCAGATGGTACATGCGTCGCATGTTGAGAAGCAGCGGCCTGCAGGCACTCACAATCTTGCTCATGAAGTTGCCTTGCACACGACTCACGCGGCCGTGGTAGTTGATGCATCTTGCATCTCATCTAGCGATGGGCACTCACAACGACGCTTGGTGCGAATAACCGGTTCAACAAGAGGTTGCTGGAGGTGACAACCATACACTGCCGTCCGCGGCTCGCCGTCGTCGGCGAAGTGTGAGGATGCCCAATGGGGCCAGCTGCATGGCGGCGAGCAGCAAAGCGGAACGGCGCGGCTCTAGCTCACCTAACAAGTAGGATACTCGTGCAGCTTGTACGCTGGAGCTAGATACCATGATAAAGCTTCCTGCAATCTAGCGACAGTAGCACACCCATGCACAATGCACGTACATGCCTCGCACCAGCCATCTCGCGTGCAAACAAACGTCAGCGCCCTCTTCCTTCCCAGCGAGAACCATGATTAAATAATTTAAGGGGCTTTTTGCAATTTTGACTGGTCAACATGGTGCCACGTTTGCAAATACGTATGTGTATTCTCTCCAGTGATGGTACGTGAGCCGGCAACGCGACTTCCATGACCGTAAATTCAACTTTTCTAAGTACGTACGGTGACCAAAGTGATTTATACGGACAAGTTCAATGATGCCCCATGTATTTTACTCTTTTTTTAACCAATTACACATTTCCTCCAATAATTCTATATAACTAAGAAGTTCATCGCCATTATCATATTTCTCTCAACATGCAGCTATGACACCTCAGCAGTCCCACTATGTCACCAACTCACATCCCGTCATTGCATGCATACAGATATTTTTGTGTAATCATTTAGTTCTCCTGCTTTTTCTAAAGCTATAGTACACACTAATTTACGCGCCACACCAGCCTCCTCAACTCCTTGCAACTGCTTCCGTTATTCTCCACGTCAGCCCCGTCTCATTATTTTCCCATGTCCCTCCACTCCGGCGGTGTCCCTCTAACTTCCTAATAGAAGCTGAATAAATCATGGTCATGGCGCCTTGCCTTCTGCACTTCCTCCTCACATCTCCACCCAATATATATTTCATGTCAGCCTACGGGTAACTCGCTCAATCAACAATTCAACATCACAACACAGCGCCACAGCTTTGCCATCCATGTATTATTGCTACCCTCAAAGACTTTTCATGGAGTCATCCGTGTGTTGCAACCATCAAAGCCTGATAGTTAGATCCATCCAGCCAGCGAAGTAGAGGCTGCAGGGGAAAGCGAACCGCCTTTGTTTTAGTTATCCGCCCCTTTGGTTCTAGAAGATGTTTCAGCACTTGATTTGGTTTCATGGCCTTTGAAATTTATATTTTGCCTTTTTGTTTCTTTCAGGTGGAGAGAAAAACAATTTTCAGATAAAGGATAATCAAGTAAAACTTATATGCTATTTTTGTGTGTGGATACTGCTCATTTGTTGGCACTAAAGGTTATTTTCAGAGATCTTGGATATTCTCATAATGACATGTTTTTTTTCATGTATTTAATTATGCAGGAAATGAGGAATCAATATAATACTGCTATCTAACACACTCATTTCCAAGTTTTGCAATTAGTCTGGCAATTCTGAAGTCCGCCAGGCTGCAACTTTATGCATGTAAAGAGTACTCCTGTTGATGAATAGGTAAGAACCCGCAAAAAAAAAAAGATGAATAGGTAAGAATTGTAATATTTCGATAACTGTTGGTTTTTCTGCTTGCAGTCAATTGAATGTGCAGAAGATTGATTGTGAATAAACATAGCTTCAGTTTACTGATACTACGTACCGCATCCAACAACTATCTATTCTTAATTTTCTCTATGCATATGTCGTACTAGAAATAGTCAAACGGAAGTTGTTTCCCTGATTACAGCTTTAAGTGATTCAGTCATGTTCTTATTCTTCTGGATACACAGAAACTATTAAAGCGAAGAGCATACATAAGTGCGCTTCTATCTAACAAAAGAACTTCAGCTCGGGTGGAACTACTTGTGCTTTAATATCTGGACTATTTTTTGTTTACTATGATGTTACGAATTGACAATAATATTTTTCTTCCGTGCAGACTTTAATATTTCGTATGCTTATCTAAATACAATATGTCTTTCCCTCAACAAATGAATGTGTTATTTAGTATAAAAGTGAAACTGAATATGCTATTTGCAGCACCATGTTATTTATTAACAAATGTAATATACATGTTTATCTTTGGGTTGCTGGGTATATCACGTAGTCTGATATACAAAAAGTCATTTTTTATGGGAATGGCTCATTCCATTAAACTTTAGACCCAACAAGATCGCTGGCCATGATGTTTACAATCCACTGGGGGCAACATCCACCCAGACTGAGTCTTGGGACTCACTCTTAGCTCCCATTTTAGCAAGTTCATGGGCAGCAGTGTTGCAAGCACGTCTGCTAAAGAAGAATAAGTATGAATCAAAATTTAAAATGCATAAGCTCCTTGCCTCCTTCACGAGAACACCAATGGTTTTCCCCACCCTTGATTGCCCCACCAATTGCAGCTATACAAGCGAATGCTTCAGGATGTAGTGCATCTCTAAGTTGCACTGATTTTTCTGCGCCAACAACAACATAATCGCTCGCTTGGTCACGAATGATATAACCCCATACTCCAATCTTTGCTCGCTAATTCTCATGATCTACCATATAGCTCCGCGGTAACGCGCGGGGTATTATCTAGTTTGTATAGCATGTGATGATTTGGTCCTAGAACTTGCAAACCGTGAAACTGCCGTCCTAAGGGCATCTCCAGCGGAGCGGCGTATGTTGGACAGAATTTATATCCGTTTGCGTCGGGTACGGACACAAAAAATGTCCACATGTCTGCATGCGTCTGTCCTTTCTCCAGCGGCAGGAACGCTTTTTTTTTTACCGCATGGTGGATTAGAGAGGAGAGAGAGGGAAAGATTCTATTTGTGTGGTTAGGAATGACCAGCACATGGGTCTACCTCTTATTAAAGGAGGAGAGAGAGAGTTGCATGCATACCAAACGGACGCGCGGACATGTCCATTCAGACGCATTCTTGACGCATATTTGGTCCATGTTTGCGTCAGAACAGACGTTGCGGTTATTTTGCGTCTAGCCTCTGGAGCGCGTTTTTTATCCGCGCAGACGCAAACGGACGTTTTTAGTCCGTTTACGTCACCCCGTTGGAGATGCCCTAAAACTTGTATAGCATGTGATGATTTGGTCCTCAAAGTCGGATTGTGGCACGGTGGAGTTTAAATTGGTTGACATGTGGTTTCTGCCGTGATGGTTCTTTTGCAAAGAAGCCCCTCGTAAACATGCCTCTCGTTCTACTCTCCTCCCGCTCGGCTGGATCATTGGCAAAAGGCATGCCTAGGCTACGACTCACCGTCCTCGATTCTTTCCTCTCCCTCTGTTTTTGCTCCTTCCCAACATGGATATGAAAGCAGTTCTTGGTGAGTGTTCGATTGAAATCGCGATCTTCATTTTTTGCGCTGAATCGACGCATAATCAATGACAATGTCGACTGTGCCCATGTGCATTCGTCGTAGTTGGCTATTTTGTTCATCGTAGAGATGACCTGTTTCGCGGAAAAGCGGAGACTGTTCTCGTTCAATCCGAGAATCAATAGTTTTTTGTGATAATCTAGTGTTATATATGTTAGTTTGAGTCTTTGTTGTCGCATGGAACCAAAAATTTGCAAATTTAAGCATGTTTGGAGAAGTGTTAACTCTGAATTTTGGTCTTACTACAGAGCTATATTCAAGTATTGTGCAGTTACAAGAAAAATTCAGATTTTTTCCAGGAACATTAAAAGATTCCATTATTCTCATATTACATTGGAAAGAAAGATACAATGGAGGCCTTTGCTATACAATAGTAACACATGAACCGCCTATTTGTCACCTTCTTTGCAATCTTTCTTTTAGGCACATAGTAGGGATCAACTGTAGGGCACCAAGGTATCTTGCAGCTTCAAGTGCTCTAGAGCCATATACTTTAGGATGGTTTGTCTGAACTAATCTTGGGAGCTCAGACATGACCAGCATATTTGAAGGATAGTATACCATGCCATGATCTAACTATTCTAGTCTAGCTACAGCATCCATCTATGATCTCTCTAGCTAGCCTATGTAGCATAATCCTCTCAGTTGTTGCCTCCCTCTACTCAGCACTTCTTTGGTACACTACCACTTCTTTCTCCCTTGTTGCAACTTATCTGGCACTAGAGCTCAACCTTGAACTAGAGCTCAACCTGGGACTAGAGCTCCTCCTGGAACTAGTGCTTCTACCTTTTTTTGTCACTCCACACAATGTCTTCCATAGTTGAGCTCAACTTGGCCAGGGAGTGTAGGAGGCATCCATATTTAAGGTGGATGGGGGAAGAAGACAATGCTCTAGGCACGCAAAGCAACTATATTTGTAATAAGACAATCAGTGAAAATTCAAATCAATGTGACTCTAAGGAATCCAAACAGTAATCCAAATCAATATTACATATAAATGTCTACCTCATGGTTGTGGGTTTGTTCCAAAATTATTTTTCTTGTTGTTATTTTTGCAGATAATAATCCAGAGGTGGCTTGATACGTCCAAAACGTATCTACTTTCCCGAACACTTTTGCTATTGTTTGGCCTCTAATTCGTGTATTTTGGATGCAACTAACACGGACTAACGCTGTTTTCAGCAGAACTGCTCTGGTGTCTCGTTTTTGTGCGTAAATCCAACTTTCGGGAAAAACCTCGGAATTTATGCGAAGGCCCTATTTTCCCAGGAAACTAACGGAGCCGGAAGGCAATTGAAGTGGAGGCCCGAGGGCCCCACACCATAGGGCGGCGCGGCCCGTGGGGGCCCGCGCGGCCCCGTGGTGTGGCCCCCTCGGCCGGCCTCCGACGCCCCCTTCGGACTACTTATTCGCCTCGACCTAAAAACGCACGGGAAGAAGTCGAAGTCGCCGTAAACCCTCCGAACGCCGCCACATCGCGAAACTCCGTCGCAGGAGCCGAAGTCTCCGTTCGGCACTCCGCCGGGACGGGGAATTGGAGGAGATCATCACCGCCATCACCGCCAACGCCTCTCCATCAACCGACAATGTTTCCCCCATCCATGTGTGAGTAATTCCCCCGCCGTAGGCCGAAGGGGATGGTAGGGATTGGATGAGATTGGTCATGTAATAGCATAAGATTGTTAGGGCATAGTGCCTAGTGTCCGTAGATGGTACTTTTATGATATTGTTGCAACTTGTTATGCTTAATGCTTGTCACTAGGGCCCGAGTGCCATGATCTCGGATCCGAACATGTTATTATTTCATCATGATATTCGTTGTTTATGATCTTACCTGCAAGTTGTATACACGCGTCGCTGTCCGGAACTAATGGCCCCGAAGTGACAGAAATCGGGACAACCGGAGGGGATGGTAGTGACGTGAGGATCACATGTGTTCACGGAGTGTTAATGCTTTGCTCCGGTACTCTATTAAAAGGAGTACCTTAATATCCGAGTAGTTTCCCTTGAGGCCCGGCTGCCACCGGCTGGTAGGACAAAAGATGTTGTGCAAGTTTCTCATTGCGAGCACGTACGACTATAATTGGAACACATGCCTATTGATTGATTAGTACTTGGATACCGTTTTATTATTATCCGCAAATGCCCCGCTATGATTGTTACATGAGTTTCTCTCATCCATGCAACGCCCGTTATCCGTCCCCGTGCCTACGTATTTTAATCCTGCCGTTTACTATAATCACTACTGCTGTCTTTGTTACTCGTCGCTCGTTATTTCACTACCGCTATCGCTATAAAACCGTTACTATCGATAAACTCTTGCGAGCAAGTCTGTTTCCAGTGCAGCTGAATTGACAACTCCGCTGTTAAGGCTTTCAAGTATTCTTTGTCTCCCCTTGTGTCGAATCAATAAATTGGGTAATACTTCCCTCGAAGACCGTTGCGATCCCCTATACTTGTGGGTCATCAAGACTATTTTCCGGCGCCGTTGCCGGGGAGCATAGCTTTATTTGGAAGTTCACTTGGATTGATATTGTTCGCTGCAAATTCTCCATCATGGGTAAACCTCGCGATACTAAGATCGCCATATTACCATCCACTACAAGAAAAGGTACAATTCTGAGTACCTCCGTTGCTCTTGATTCACCATCTGTGATTGATAAACTTGTTTCACCGCCACATGCTTCGCATGCGGGTACTTCTGCTGAATCTGAAAACTCTCATAATATTGATAATGTTTCTGCTGTGCTTGATGATAGTGGTTCATTGGGAACTTTTCTAGATGCTTCAATTGCTAGGTCTAGACAAATTGAAAATGCTGAAATTCCTGATGTTACTACACCTGTTAATTCACCTGAACTTGAATACTCTAGTGATGATCTTGATGAAGATTATGTGGAACTTGATGATGATTTTATTGAAAAATGCCATGCTACTACCGATGCAAGAAAAATTAAAAAGTTGCTTGCGTAACATACTCGTTAGATATAAACTGTCTCCCGATCCTAAATTTGCCACATCTCCTATAAACATTAGGGATAAAGATTATGATTTTTCTCTTGATCTATCTCATATAGCTATTGTTGAGAAAACACCTTTTTGTGGTACTGAAAAAGAAAGTGCTTGTTGAACACATGACTGAGTTATCTACTTTGAGTAGCTTGTTTTCTGATGATATTAAGAAGCGTACTTACTTTGTTGCTAAAATATTTCCATTCTCATTAAAGGATGACGCTAAAACTTGGTATAATAGTTTGCCACCTGGTTCTATTAAAAGTCCAAAAGAATTGCTTGATGTTTTCTTCCGCAAATACTTTCCTCGCTAGTGCTCAACATGCTGCTTTGCGCAGAGTTTATAATTTTGATCGGGGAGATGAGGAGAAATTGCCCGAGGCTTGGGCGAGATTTTGCTCTCTTATTAGAGCTTTGCCCGACCATGATTTAGAAAAGCATGATTTACTTGATATATTTTATAGTGGACTAACCATTGAGTCTAGGGCATACCCGGATAGTTGTGCTCGGTTGTGTTTTCGGGAAAAGAACTCCAAACGACGCTCGAAGAATTATTGGCTAAAATAGGCCGGAATTATGATGATTGGAATACGCCCGAACCAACTCCAACGCCAATAGTGAAGAAGAGGGGTTTAATTAAATTGAATGATGAAGATATGAGGGAAGCCAAGAAGTCTCTCAAGGAGAAAGGTATTAAATCTGAAGATGTGAAGAATCTACCTCCTATAGAAGATATATGTGAGATAATTCCCCCTTCATCCATGATTGAGGTAAATTCCCTTCAACGCTTTACTAGGGAAGATATTCCATATTCAAAACCTCCTGCGCAATGCTTAGATGAGTTTGATAATTATATTGTTAAGCAAGAAAATTTTAATATGAGAGTAGAGAATCATCTAATGGAAAATTCTCAAGCTATTAGTCAATTGCATGATATTATGGAGAGAACCTCCAATGATGTTAAGATGCTTGTTAAACATTTTCATATGATTCAAACTCAAATTGATCAACTCACTAAAGTGCAAAATGACTTGTTAGGAAATAATGCTAAAGAAAAACATGCATATGAAGTAACAACTAGAGGTGGTGTCTCTACCCGGGATCCTCTATATCCCGAAGGGCATCCCAAAAGAATTGAACAAGATTCTCAACGCATTGAACCTAGTGCTCATTCTAAGAAGAAAAAGAAAAAGAAACATAAAAATGTTGTAGAATCCTCCGAACCTCGTTAATGATCCTAATAGTATTTCTATTTCGATGCTGAAACCGAAAGTGGTAATGAACATGATAATGATAAAGATAATGATAAGAATGATACTCTCGATAAAGAAGAGGTTGAAGAAGAACCTGAAAAGCATGCTAAAAATAAAAAGTATACTAAAGAAGATTTTATTACTGAGAAACATGGTAATGAAAGAGAACCTTGGGTGCAAAAGCCAATGCCTTTTCCCGCTAAGAAACTAAAATCAAAGGAAGAAGAACACTATAATAAATTCCGTGATTGGATTAAACCTTTATTCTTGCAAATCCCTTTGATCGATGCTATTAAATTGCCTCCTTATTCAAAGTATATGAAAGATATTGTTACTAACAAAAGGAAAATCCCCAATGAGGAAATTTCCACTATGCTTGCTAATTACTCTTTCAATGGCAAAATTCCAAAGAAGTTGGGCGACCCGGTATACCTACTATTCCTTGTTCTATTAAGAATAATTATGTTAAAACTGCTCTATGTGACTTGGGAGCCGGTGTTAGTGTTATGCCTTTTTCTCTATACAAGAGACTTTACTTAGATAAGTTGATACCTACCGATATATCTTTGCAAATGGCTGATAAATCTACTCGCTATTCCTGTTGGTATATGTGAGAATGTTCCTGTTCAAGTTACTACTAACCGCTTGATATTAACCGATTTTGTTGTATTGGAAATGCCCGAAGATGATAATATGTCTATTATTCTTGGGAGACCTTTTCTTAACACCGCAGGGGCTGTTATTGATTGCAACAAAGGAAAGGTTACTTTCAATGTTGATGATAAGGAACACACCGTCTATTTCCCCAAGAGGATTGAAAAAGCGTGCGGAGTTAATACTATCTCTCATGTGAGAACTATCAAAGTAGGAACCATTGATTGTCCTATATATGAGCCTAAAGAAGAATATCAAACTCTTGTGATTGGATCCATATCAATACAATTCAAGGTAACATGATTGATTTGGGGTTTATTTCTTCATATGCTATATAAAATTTATTTGGTGGCAAGACTTGATCAACCTTGTTAACAAATACATCTTATATGCATAGAGGAGGTAAACAACATCTCTTTCTTCCTCCACTTGCTTTAGTTGCTGTAGCACTTTTAATTTGCAAAGTTTCTTAGTTGATTAGAGATTTCAAAAATTTTCCTGGCCAGTAATAATAAACTTAATACCCAGAAAATGTGCATTTTTCAAAGTTTTCAAAAATTCGCGAAAATTATACCGTTGGTCCTATTTTTCGACGAGGCACTGGGAGCACCGAGAGGATGACCTGTGGGGCACCGGAGGGCGCCACACCACCGGCCGGCGCGGCCAAGGAGGTGGCCGCGCCACCATGTGGTGTGGGCTCCCCTCTGCCCCACTTTGTCATCTCTTCCTCCCGAAGCACCTTCTCTCTCCCGAAAAAACTCGTACCAAGTTCATCTCTCTCGCGTTTTTGCTCCAGAGCTCCAGATTTCTTGATCTCTTTGCTCAGCCCAGATTTCGTACGCGAAATTTGGCACATTTGCTCTTCGGTATGTGACTCCTCCACCCATCCAAGTAGAATTTCGTTTGGTTGAGTATATCTTGAATATTTTGCTGCTGTAGGTAACATGTTTGGTGAGCTTGCATGCTTGTTCTAATTGGTAGAAATTAGTTTTGGTGCATGATTAGTACTCTAGCAAGTTCCTATGGTAGTTTCCCTCAATTATATGTCACCAAATCAAATTTTTATATTGGTTGTTAAAATTTCAGAAAATGAAGAAGTTCAAATTGGGAGAGTTGTTCAAGAAGGGGACAACCAGCACCGGGAGGCCCTCTAGGGCCGCCACCCGGATTAGGCAATCATACAATGAAGACATCCTCGCGCCTAGCTTCGCGCCCGAAGAGGACAACGGTCCTCCTAATGCTTCTACTTTTCCATGTTATGATTTTCTAAGGAATGCAGGGGATACCGGAGGATTTCTTAACCCTTGTCAACAGGGCAGGGTTAACCACTTATATGGGCGATGAAAGGGAGCAATACTACTTGCTCACCAAAATTTTCGTCGAGAGTTTCCGAGTTCGACAACAAACACTATGAGCCAACGGTTGCATTCAGGATTTATGGTAATACTGTGACTATGCCATTGAAGGATTTTTGTTGTGCCTTGGATATTGCTCCTGTAGGTACAGCAAGTAGGATTGATGACAACCCCCGGGACTTGCTGGAGCTCTACCGAGGGATCACCGATGATGACTGTCGCACCATTCAGCGGGGCAAGATAAGGAACATCCAACTTCCCGCCATTAAGTATTTTGCATACTACATTGCTACTAGCATTCTTGGTAGGGAGAACACTAGTAATATCTCAAGCTACCATCTTGCTTTTCAGAATATTGCACTTACGGGTCAAACCTCCTATCACCTCGGTGCTCTTATTGCTCGCCGCCTGACTACCAGGGGGCCTATTTTTGGAGGAACCATTGCACTGCGTGTTTTAACATTTCTTAATCTTCCTATTGATCCTAATGATGTGCCATTGGCCCCTAGGAGACTCGATATTACTGCTATGAAGAGTCATCATTTTGTTACAACTGACTCTACTTTAGAAAATATGGTATATAGAATGTTGTTTTCTGATGGGGAGGAGAAGGAAATTCCTCTTCCCCAACCTGGTTTGTTAAGTATTGACAGGCAATCATGGTCGTGCACTAAGGAGGAGGTGGATGAGCATATGAAGATACAAGAGTTCCACCAGCAACATGACTCCGAGGACGTCGGGACCTCCTACGACCACACCGTCACATATCCGGGTGCTTCTTCTAGCACATACCCGGAATACGACCCATCTTCATATTACGGAGACACTACTTCATGGGATCGATGGGATTGAACTCCACTTAGGCCAAAAGCCTAAGCTTGGGGGGAGGTATACCGGCATCACTCATTCTTTGCATATTATGGTTGCTGGATACTTGTATATACTTGTTTAGTCTCTTTGAGTGGTTTTCTAATGAGAGGAAGATGATATTTGGGGAAGTGCTGCCTGAAAACAGATTCTGTGCTGTTACCGTAAAAATTCGTGTGCCCAGCCAGAACGGTATTTTGAGTTGCAAATTTTTGTGCATGTTCCCCAGGTTGTTATCTAACTTTCATTAGTTGAACACTTTTTGAACTGAGCAACATAAGATTTTTGTAAAAATCGATTTCTGTACTGCTGTCAGGTTTTGGCAGATTTCTGCCATCTCGCTTTTCTGTGTTTCTTTTAGGTTGCTATTTCTTGTTTTCACTTTGTTTCTTTCCCAAAACATAAAAAGACCAAAAATATTTCTGTTGTTTCTCTTCATCATTTGTTTATCTTGGTTTTTGCATTTGTTTCGCTTTATTTGCTATTGCTAGTTTGCTATAAGAAAACTCAAAAAGATTTTGCTTTGTTTGCTTGTTTCCTCTATTCTTGTTCTCAAATTCGAAAACACCAAAAATATTTGCTGTTCTTCTTTGGTTTGTAAAGTTTATCATGAGTTCAATGGTCTTCGGTGGCTGGAGCGTGGTTTTCATTTCATATTATCCAAGCTACACAAGTGAAAAGGCAATAATGACGATCTACGACAATCTGATTGTGGTGAGAGGCTGGTATGAACTCTATTTGTTTTCATTTTTGTACATATACTCATCCATGTGAGCATGCTTAGTTGGTTCATGTGAGGTATATGTTATTTGAGAAAGTCTAGTAGTTTATGATCTCTCATGTTTAGCTCCAATCTATTAATATGAGTAGCATGTCATGGATGTTTGTTTGCATTGTTTTATTCATAAGTAAGTATGGCATTGTGGTATCCTCCTCTGAATAATTCATTTATATCGACTTGGCACATGCTCACGCATGCATATGACTGAACAAAAAGTCAATTAAGCCTCGATGATCTATATTGCTTCGAGTTCTTGTATCACTTTTATGCCTCGGTTAATTTATTTTGCCGCAAGCATGATTATGACGAGTCTATCGCTCTCTTGATTTGTCGCTCCCTAGTCTTTTTGCTAGCCTTCACTTGTATTGAGCGGGAACGCTGCTCGTGCATCCAAACACATGAAAACCAAGTTATTCCAGAGTGTCCACCATAAATACCTATGCATGGCATTTCAAACCATTCCAAGTAAATTCTCATGCGCTACCTTTAAAATCTTCAAAATGCTTCTTAATTTGTGTTAATGTTTCATAGCTCATGAGGAAGTATGTGGTGTTTAGATTTCAACCTTGTCATTTACTTTTGACGGACTCTCATATGGAATAGTGGCACATCCGCTTATCCAATAATTTTGCAAAAAGAGCTGGCAATGGGATTCCCGAGTCCCGAATTAATTAAACTTAAATAGACACTCCTCCATGGTTTGTGATTGTTGGACGGCACCCGAAGGATTCGGTTAGCCATGGCTTGTGTAAGCAAAGGTTGGGGGGAGTGTCATCATCATAATAAAACTAAAACTAAAAAGGCATTCCTTCATGGTATGTGACTGTTGGCAGGCACCCGAGGATTCGGTTAGCCATGGTTTGTGTAAGAAAGGTTGGAAGGAGTGCCACATAAAAATGCAAATAATTCATGGGAGCCGCTCTTGGAAGTCCGGTTGGCGAGGTAGTTGGTGTACCCATTACCATTCGTTGACAACAACAAACACCTCTCAAAATAATTTTACTCCTGCTTTACAAATGAAAAGCTCTAGCGCATGTTAATCCCTCGCTTCCTCTCGCGAAGGGTCAATCTTTTACTTTTATGTTGTGTCTCCATTATTTCTTTGAGCACTTTCTTGAGAGCACAACTGTCATTCTTAGTATAATATGCTTGTCTCAAAATATGATTGATTGTGGTATAACTTTGATGCTTTTATCTTTGACAATCACTACTTCTAGTCTTTCTATGAACTTCAAAGGTGCCCGGGCATTTATGTTTTGCCAATCAAATACGAGGCAAGCGAGATACCACTTTATCATACTCTCTTATGAACATTGCAATCCTGCTTATATACATGATTCATGATGCTTATTATTAATTGTTGGTACCTCTTCATGATTGACATAGCTGTTAGATGATCTTATTTGCATGTACCTTATTATGAACTGCTTAAGTATTAGCCATAACATGAGAATATATACATCATATGAGCAAATGTGTTCGTGAAAGTTCTTTTATCGCTCAGTTGTTAACTCGAATTGCTTGAGGACAAGCAATAAGCTAAGCTTGGGGGAGTTGATACGTCCAAAACGTATCTACTTTCCCGAACACTTTTGCTATTGTTTGGCCTCTAATTCGTGTATTTTGGAGGCAACTAACACGGACTAACGCTGTTTTCAGCGGAACTCGCTCCGGTGTCTCGTTTTTGTGCAGAAATCCAACTTTCGGGAAAAACCTCGGAATTTATGCGAAGGCCCTATTTTCCCAGGAAACTAACGGAGCCAGAAGGGCAATTGAAGTGGAGGCCCGAGGGCCCCACACCATAGGGCGGCGCGGCCCAGGGGGGCCCGCGCGGCCCTGTGGTGTGGCCCCTCGGCCGGCCTCCGACGCCCCCCTTTGGACTACTTATTCGCCTCGACCTAAAAACGCACGGGAAGAAGTCGAAGTCGCCAGAAACCCTCCAGAACGCCGCCACATCGCGAAACTCCGTCGCAGGAGCCAGAAGTCTCCGTTCTGGCACTCCGCCGGGACGGGGAATTGGAGGAGATCATCACCGCCATCACCGCCAACGCCTCTCCATCAACCAGCAATGTTTCCCCCATCCATGTGTGAGTAATTCCCCCGCTGTAGGCTGAAGGGGATGGTAGGGATTGGATGAGATTGGTCATGTAATAGCATAAGATTGTTAGGGCATAGTGCCTAGTGTCCAGTAGATGGTACTTTTATGATATTGTTGCAACTTGTTATGCTTAATGCTTGTCACTAGGGCCCGAGTGCCATGATCTCAGATCTGAACATGTTATTATTTCATCATGATATTCGTTGTTTATGATCTTACCCGCAAGTTGTATACACGCGTCGGCTGTCCGGAACCAATGGCCCCTAAGTGACAGAAATCGGGACAACCGGAGGGGATGGTAGTGACTTGAGGATCACATGTGTTCACGGAGTGTTAATGCTTTGCTCCGGTACTCTATTAAAAGGAGTACCTTAATATCCAGTAGTTTCCCTTGAGGCCCGGCTGCCACCGGGTGGTAGGACAAAAGATGTTGTGCAAGTTTCTCATTGCGAGCACGTACGACTATAATTGGAACACATGCCTATTGATTGATTAGTACTTGGATACCGTTTTATTATTATCTGCAAATGCCCTGCTATGATTGTTACATGAGTTTCTCTCATCCATGCAACGCCCGTTATCCGTCCCCGTGCCTACGGTATTTTAATCCTGCTGTTTACTATAATCACTACTGCTGTCTTTGTTACTCTGTTGCTCGTTATTTCACTACTGCTACTCGCTATAAAACTGTTACTATCGATAAACTCTTGCGAGCAAGTCTGTTTCCAGTGCAGCTGAATTGACAACTCCGCTGTTAAGGCTTTCAAGTATTCTTTGTCTCCCCTTGTGTCGAATCAATAAATTGGGTAATACTTCCCTCGAAGACTGTTGCGATCCCCTATACTTGTGGGTCATCATGGCTCCAAACCTATTTTCTCTAGAAGTGTGCCACAATGTTTTTTTTGCGGCCTTGCTGAAATTTTGCAGTATGTGGGTGACACAGTTTCTCTTTTTGACAATCTGTTGATTGATAGTTGGAGCAGTTCAACACTTTGATCATATTTTGTGTGTGCTTGATTGTATGAGGGATGAGAAGGTTCATGTGTACTGGCTTTACCCAGGGAAAGATCTGTTTGATGGTTTGTTGCCTCTAGTTATTGATGCATATTTTATTGACATGAAAAAGGAAGCACAAGTTCATAAGACCCTGGTTATATTTTTTGATCACACAAATTTTATCAGGTTAATCAGAGCTGACCTTGTGAGGGCTAGAGCAGCTATTGTACTCTCTGAAGGCGTTGCATCAACATCAATTGTAATAGCACAAGATGTTGGGCATGAGTGTGTGCAATCATAGTGTGTTGCATCAACATCAACATCAATTGCATTGTCAAGGCAGGAGGAAATTTCAAAATTTATGTGCAATCACATGAGCTAGAAAGGTCTTACAATGTGGACTTGAAGGGGAAAACATGTGACGCAATAAGTGGCAACTAATAGGCATACCATGCCACCATGGAATTGCTTGTTGTAGGACTGACAGACCGAATCGAGACAATCTAGTTCACTCTTGTTGCATAGTTGACACCTATAACAAAGCATATGGATTTAATTTAGCTCCATTAAGAGGCATAATTTTCTGGTACAAAGTGGATGCATCAGAAGTGCATCCACTTATGTTTACAAAGGTAATGGGGAGGCCAAATAAGAACATAAGAAAAGCACCATAAGAGAAAATTAAGAAAGAAATCAAGTGTTTACCAGAGCTAGAGTGCACATCTAGTGCTCTTTATGTGGTAAATCTGGGCACAACAAAAAAAAGGTCACATTAAATTTGTGCAAAAGCAAATGGCTCAACAACTTGCTAGAATTACTGAAGAAGATGAAGAATATGATATTCAAAAAATAATGTTGCTAAGTGAGAACAACACATTTTATTATACCTTGCATAATATTACATGGTAGAAGCTACATTATGGTTGTGAAATGCGCCATTTTTCCTCATGTTTAAACCCTTTGCTAAGTCAATACATTGACTAAACTTCTCTCTAAGCGTGCCACTAATGACTAATTATTGCAAAGATGTGGAATCTTTTCTCTCTTTGTATGGTGTGCAGGAAATCAAGTCTTAATGGCAAATGGACCTACACTTACTGAAGAAAATCTCGTCACAAGTGGAGAAAAATCAACCAGAGGGTCAAAGTCGGTTCCAGGAGGTTTAGCGGACACCAGTACGGGCAAGCCCTGCCCGTATCGTCCGCCCGTACTGGGTGCCGGAGCATTCCCGAGGTCAAACCCTATAAGTTTCGTGAAGGGAGCCAATCGAAAAGTGGAGCCATTCATCGTCAATCAGAGCCGCCATCCTCCAGATCCATCTACACGACACCGAAGAAGATCCACCACCACTGGTTATCCATTTCCTCTCCAATCTCCTCCATGGCCATAGCCATCACCATTATGATAGAGATCACCTTAAGAATTAGCGACCATTATAATAATATTGTGATTTCAATCCAAGTATTTGCAACAATGATTTCTATCTTTGATTTTGATATCATGCGTGAGTAATCCTCACGGGCTACGGGTTGGGGTGAATCCTTGCAGCGTTTATATGGATCAAATCCTATGAGTTTGCTTAGAAATTGAATATGAGCTTTGCAATCTTGTATCCTTGTCTCTTTGCCTCGATTTGAGGACCTGCAGGTACCCATGCCTCTCAGATCGATCAAGAGAAGAAGTGGGATAAGGGGAGAACAGCGTGCTATCGTGAAACCTCGGTGACAAAAGAGAAAGTAACGGTACATGTTTAGTGATTCGCTTGAGATCAACGGCACTATCATCTATCTTAATACTTTGGTATGTATGTATTTACTTAAGAACTGTTGTTACTCGCGGTTGTGGGGACAATAATGGTTGGATCAAGAGACTGTTGTCACCTATGTTTTTAGGGGCAATAGTATTTACGGATGTGCAGCTCACAAACAACACCAAATAAAGTAGACTCGAAAGGTTCGGTAAACGTAAGATAAAATCAACTAGCAAGTCTTGTACATGTTTCCTTTACACCACTTTAGTAGTGCTTCCCAAGGTTCGGTTAAACCTAGATCTTCTAGGGAAAAAGCTTACAATACTACAATCCATAATCCGAATCGAAGGTATCACTACACACACATTATTTAATTGCAGACACACACACACACACTACATGGTTGTAGAGACACACACAATTGCTTCCTTAATTTGTTCCTCACCCTAGCCAACCATCTCTCCATGGCCCTATTGACCTTGCATAGCACAATTTAGTAGTCACTTCCTTTTCTATTTCTAGAGGTATCAATGCATGCATGTACTGTCCTTAAAGAGTCATCTCCAAGTGTTCTAGGGGAGTGTACTTCCCTCCACAAATTTTCTGATTCCTTGCCTCCGTAGGATGCAATGAATCCACTCTTCTTAGCAGCTCAGCCATGGATGGCGTACTAGGTCAGCATGCCCTTACAATGTGAGATGGAGCATTTGGAGAAGGCAGTACCATGATAGTGCTTCTCACAAGACATTCACCTAGCTTCTCCAAACCACTTACAGCTTCCTGCTCCCTGAATGCTCTGTTCCTCTCGTCTGCCAACTCCCTCTCTTGCACATGTATTCATGGGTATGCAGGTGAATACCCAAAAATGTGTTAAACTTTTCAAATCATATGATACAGCTATCAATTTTCGTTTACATTGTATAAAATCTAATCCAAGTGATGATACAAATTAGCTATTGGTTTGTTGGCGAGAGAAAGTGAGCCTGCACAAGCACGTCCTCAATTCAATCCCTAGTTTTGTCCCTATTTTTTGAATTTTTTTGTATCTCTCTATTTTGAATACCCATTGTCAAAGTCATGGGCCCGCCCGTGACACTAGGGGATGGCCAGGAGCAGGTTCTTGTGTGCAAGAACCAGTGGACCTACGACTATACTCCATGGCTTCTATTTGCAAACAACAATGCAGTAGCTCATATTTATCTGGAAAAAAGACAAAAGACAGCTATACAACAAATGAATTCACAAGTTAGCAGATAATACAAAGAGACGGTGGCAGCAGAATCACTCCATTTCTAATTGCACTGTCACCCAGTGTCAAAGAATGATCACTCAATTGCTTGTCACTACATGTTTTCTATGCTTTTGAGGTTGCCTTTGACATGTAATTCTATGCATAAACCATTCCCTCAAAACCCTGACCAGCACTGGAACCAAGCCATAGACATGATCACGTGGTTTACAGGATGGGCCAAGAGGTAACTACATGCCTCTTATTTTATTATTGCTATTAATTAATATGTACTGGTTACTATGGCAAAAAAATAACTGGAGATTCTAACCCTTTGCCCCGGTCGGACGCAGAGGATAGAAATAAGACAATTTGATTTCATGCAAAACACTCCCTCACGGTAGAGCTTTACCGAGCGAGCAGAACTTCCTCTCGTGGTGGAGCTTTACCGAGGAGAAAGAACTGCTCACGGGGGATAGCATGAAGAGAAACAATTCTCCACGCGATGACTTGAGTGTAACTTAGATGTCATGTCCGAGGAGGTTCCCTCCGTTTGTTTTCGGAAGTGCTTACTCTTTGTGTGCCATGTATCTCTTTTGTGTTGCTACTATGTGGTAAATATTCCAATTAGTTTTATGTTTTTTTTGTCTATCCATATTGTCTACACTAAAATCCTATACGGTGCTCCATTTTGAAATTATTTGCCTAACAAACCCGTGTAAATGAGCTACCTAACATTGCCTATTGATCGCTGCCCCTCCACCATAAATCTTCCCTATGGTCCTTTGAGTCTACCACTTCGAACATGCCATCAAAAAATTTGCCTACTCTTTGTCATCACATCCTGCCTAACCGTTGTACCCACCATGTTGTCAAACAATTTTCCTGCACCGTGACATAAACGTATTGTCATCATTCAAATATAATTAGTCTGATGATTTCTAAAATCTAAGTCCACTTTATCAACATTTTGCTGAATTGCCAGGTCCCGGGGTCGCAAAGAGGGAACTAGTTCCCTTAACAATCGTATTAAAGACTAATGTGAACAGACAATTGGCTATTTAAACCATGGACCACCCTACTACGATACTGGTTAGATTTTGAAGGTGCGACGACGAACAAGTGCTACTTAGTTAGCAATGAAAATGTCCATATTTCACTGACTAGGAGCCATTGCAATTTATTTTCTTCTCGACGCACATGTGTATTCATGATTTTTGTTTTCATTATCTCTTCTAGCATTTTCCTATCTTCTTTTACCTGGTTACAGTTGCTAAATAGTTAACAAATTTGAGTAATTCGATGTGTGCAATCTGCAAATAATTAAGTTTTGTTCTCCTAAAAATAGTTTCTAAAATGGTGTACTCATTGTATCGGCTAATAGTTTCCAAAATAGTTATGGGCTCACAACGGAGCACTCACTTAACCTATCTCAAGCGTAAATTCAGAAGAAGAAAAAAAAAAGGGTAAAACCAATGATATAAATCTAGGTTATGTTTAAGATGAAATATAGGTTCCCTTTGGTTGACTCGGGGTTAATGTTTGGTTCGGTGCCTAAGATTGGCCCAATAATTAACACGTCAAAGTAACCTCAAACTTTGTTTAAAAAGTATGTTCGAATTCTATAACATTGTTAAAAAAAATATGTGTAGAAAACTTACAAGCGGCGGGGATAGCTCAGTTGGGAGAGCGTCAGACTGAAGATCTGAAGGTCGCGTGTTCGATCCACGCTCACCGCAATTTGTTGTTTTTGCTCCGTTCCGTCTTCGAAATTGATTAGCCATTCGATCTTCCGCTAACCGCAATTTGTTGTCTCCTTTCCCATGGAATTCGGAGACAACCGCGTTTACAGAGACGGAGAAGAACTGCTCAAGTGACTACATTCCGAGTTCGACTTTGAGTCCAGCATGGGATCATGCCCAAACTCCAGCATAAAGTCGACGCCGTGCCTTCTGTTTTTGCACAAAAATTCCGCTCCATCTCCCTCTCATCCAACTCCATCTCACGGCTTGTTCGTTCTTGCGCCGCGTGGAGAAAGCCATGGAGATCGGCAGCACGCTCAGCCGGAAGCGCAAGCCACTCGACGCCGCGACGGAGGTCTTCAACGTCTGCCCGGAGCGCGCGCGGGAGGCCGTCCGGCAACGCTTCCAGTTGGAGCTCGTCGCGGTCCGTCGTCTCCTCCAGAAGGCGGCCGCCCTGCCGGTGCCGGTGCCACGATCCCAGGAACCTCCTGCCAAGAGGAGCAAGAAGGCATCTACAGCTCCCGTGGTCGCGCGTAACATGGTGGCCGAAGAGCAGGAAGACGTTGACGTCCTTCCCGGCGTCTCCCCCATGGCCATCGCACTCGCACCGCCGCGGCTGCAGCCCGCCCAAGACGACGACGAGCACGTGGTCTGCGGCGACGCCGACGCGTCACCGGAGAAGATGCCAAAATATCTCGGCGATGACACAACCATCAGCGGCAGCCCTAGCTCGAGCAGCAGCAGCAGCGATTCGGACTCAGACTCCGGCAGCGATTGTGACACTGATTCAGAATTAGAGGAGGGCGTGGAAGAGGAGGAAGAAGAAGTTGACATATGTGGTGGCGTCTCCCCCATGGTGATCTCTCCGGCGCCGCTGCAGCTTGCCGAAGACGACGACATGGACATCTGCGGGGACGCGTCACCGGTTGATATGCCCAAGAATCTCGACGACGACGCAGCCATCAGCGGCAGCCCTAGCTCAAGCAGCAGCAGCGGCGACTCGGATTCAGACTCAGCAAGCGACGGCAGCAGCAGCAGTAGTTGCAGCAGCAGCGATTCAGATGACTCCGATTCAGATGAAAGCGTCGACGGCCCAGCTCCGGCAGAGCGTGCCGCCACGCCTCCGACAGCCGTGCTGATCGCCCGTGCCATGGAGTCCCAGGAAAGGCAGCTGAAGGAGGCGAGATCGAGAGCAAGGGAGAAGGCCCGGCAGGAGGTGCTGAAGATGGAGAGGACGGCGATGCCCGACAGCGAGAGGTTACACCGGACGGTCTTCAAGAGTCTCGACATTAAAGAGTACAACATGGCGACGCCAGAAAACGTGTTGCACCAGCTTGGGCTCTTCCTCAAGCCTGACGACGACGGCGATCAGGAGGAGCAGCTGCATCATCACAGCTTCGAAGAAGACTTGGAGGAAGGCGAGATTCGGTTCTGATCTTGGCTAGCAAGAATTCGATGCTGAAACTTGATTTGTTCTTGACGTCTCAAAGGAAGATGGCTTGTAAACTCTGTAAAATGTATGCTGAACTTTATTGAATATACATGAAGTTATCTGATCGATCGATTAGTTCGAGCATCAGCTAAACTCGTGCTCTCTGTTGTGTTGTACATATTTGAAATGCGTGAAATGTTTATCTTACGGTTGATCCATTTCTGCAAAAAGGTTAACATACTGGCAGCAGCGAAAGCCATATAGAGAAAAAGCATTTTGAAAATCATATAAGATCATCGCCATGAGCACGGAAAACTGAAGATCATACACTGAAAACGCGCATCGTCCAAAATAAAATGAAGGGCACGAAATCTTCTCGCCTGAGCACGGCATTCCATTTCTGCAACAGAGTACCTTCACAGCAGGCTGGCTACTTTTGTGTACAAAGACCATAAATCTTGTTCTTGTCCACAAACTTCAGAAAAGTCTTCTTAGGAAAACTTTGGATGAAGCTGGCCCTAACATTCAAGAAACAGGAAACCGAGAGATTCTGCATGGACAAACTTGATTCTTCTCATAGTGCAAACCTGTCGTTGAATTCTGGCATGGGTTTTACATGCCAGAAGGTTAGGATTGTCTTTTGTCAGAAAATGCCATTTAACCGACACTCTGACCACTGAGAATCAGTAGTCTTGCCTACCTACAACTGAACTACTATGAGTGCGTGATGATAAATGGTGTCGAGAACATTCAGAGATTGAAGGACCTTGGTGTGATGATCTACATGCTGGCGCAGGGCCATGTAAAATCAAGGAAGTGAGTTGCGATGGATGGGAAAACACAGTATGATTCATTTTGGCGTTGTTATGGGATTGGTAAATAAACAGTTCTTACTAGCAAAAGAACTGTCTGGTTGTCTGATGAGGGTACACTGGACGGTCCTCAAGAGTCTCGACATTCATGAGTACAACATGGCGAGGCCAGGAAACGGGTTGCACCAGCTTGGGCTCTTCCTCAAGGCGATGACGATCAGGAGCCGCTGCATTGAAACTTCGAAGAAGACTTCGAGGAATGAGAGATTCGGTTCTGATCTTGGCTGGAAGCTTGATTTGTTCTTGATGTCTCAAAGAAAGAAACAAGGCCTGTGTAAACTCTGTAAAATGCATGCTGAACGTGATTGAATATATAAATTTATTTGTTTCTGTTGTGTTGTATTGTACATGTTTGGATTGCGTGAAATGTTTATCTTACAGTTGCTATATTTCTGCAAAAGGGTTAACATACTAGCAGCAGCGAAAGCCATAAAGAAAAAGCATTTTCAAAATTTACAAGTTTTACAGTGATTGGCATTTTTAATAACCGTCCATCGACCTCGATCTGATGGTGGTAAATTGACGGAACCAAACTGACGGAACCAAAAGTGTGGGTCCGGAACCAAAATCTGTAGGACCGGAACCTCTAATATATATTACGAAAAGTAGTAAAAAACGAACGTCCTTTTCAGCGGCCAAATCGTCTGATAAAACTGCATGAATCTTAAAGTCGTGGCACGAATCTTATAGTCATCGGGTAGGAGAAACTATTAGAACAAAATCACAGTCCTGATCTCACTCGTCCTCCTCTCTCGATCTCGTTCTCGCTCACTGCCGTCACTCGTCCCCTAAATCACGACGGTGGTCACTTTGCCCTGGCAATCCTCTGCGTGGATGTGTGGATGGCAGTACGGACCCGGCCGCCGGCGCTAGGCAAGGGAGGAGTAGCGGCGGGGGCGGAAGACGAGGCTAGAATAGTCAGGCTCCTGATCGATCTCGTTGACAATTCTAGGGTCCAAGGTCCAGCCGCCGCTCGCTGCCCCCGCTTGCAGACCACCGATCTTGTAGTTCTTGTGTGATCGCTTACCGTAAGTTTGCGAAACCACCCCCCCAACTCACCGCTAGATTTTTGGCAAAGGTACACCAAACAGTCAAACACCATTCAGTGTATTTACGTACTGCTGATCTGACTCTACTTTGGTTACAGTTTAGCTATAATATAGATTACATGATTCAGATAATTCGTAGATGCAATTTAACTATACTTCATTCATTCATTGGAAAGACAGGGAAATAATGTTCTTCATTATCTATGTTTCAGATAATTCATATTCATTTAATTTTTTTGCCATGACATGTATTCATTTGCACTTGCAGGATGCGTGGAATGAAACTCTCTGCAGTCTCCTCATAATTGTGCCCTGCTTTTGCTTCTTCAGGGGAGTGCTTGAAGCAACAGGAGACCAGCACCCTGGGTCCAACGGCGAGGCTGGGCTCAATGTGATCTTCACGCCCCAGATGGTGGTGCTTTGGGCAGGAGATGATGGATGGTCAAACAGGGTTTCAGGAGACTTTCAGGCGTTCCTGGCACCGCAAGTGAGGCCAGTCCGAGTGGAGATGCCTAGTGTCTGCAATCAAACTTGGTCTTTCATTTGAGAAGGATATGCTTATGGACAATAATCTGAACAAGAGTCTGAATGCACTTCAGAAGGATAATCTTGTAAGGTTGTCCACCTCCTCCAGTTCTTTCCTCTTTCCGAGAAATTTTTAATTATGTACTAATATTCGCTGATGCTGCTGTTACTGAACTCTTGTAATTCTGCTTCTGAGTCCAGGCCACTGGTGAAGACTTCTGTTGAGCCATGTGATGAGAGGAGGCCCTTCCACGCTCTCTTGGATGTTGGTCTTCTTAGATGGTCACTTGCTGGCAAATACTAGAATCTTGGATGTTGGTTTTTTCTTCTTCCATTGAAGCATTGCTGGAGAAGTGTCATAATCCTTGGCTGTTTTAAGTGCATGGTTACAGTGACAGCGTCTGGCTTTAGTTCAAGCATGCCCTGTACCAGTGATCTTTCATTCTGAGGCTCTAATTTAGCAATGAGCTGAGTAGGCATACATGTAAACTGTTCACACGTTGATTGTAAAATCACAGTAAAATCTTGGAACACTGAACTTCATAGTTACATGTTTCCAACTCTCACGGGCGGCGGCATCGGCTGCGGGGCGGCGGCGTCGACGGGGCGTCGGCTGCGGGGCGGGGGCGGGGGCTGCGGCGTCGGCTGCGGGGCAGCGGCGTCGGCGGGGAGTCAGCTTCGGGGCGGCGGCTGCGTGGCGGCGACGGGCGCTCGTTTCTATCGAGAGATGTATCACAAATCCTCTATCGAGATGTATCACAATCCCAATCTGATTCTGATTTTTTTTTCTTCAACACTGATTAAAATGTCCGTTCCGGAGCTCTTTTACGGTGTCATATTATTATAGAACTTACACAAAATTTATTACAGATTTAATTAACGGTCACGAAAAATTACATTAGACGGAACCAAAATTCGATTAGACGGAACCAAAGTTCCATGCCAATCACCGTAAAAGAGCTCTTCAAAATTATATAAGATCATCACCATGAGTACGGAAAACTGAAGAACTAAATCGACACTAAAAACGTGCATGTTCCAAAACAAAATGAAGGGCAATCCTCTGCAACAGAGTAGTTGACATCGCTTTCACAGAAGGCTGGTTACTTATGTAAAACCATAAAGCTTGTGCTTGCCCACAATGTCGCAAAACTCAGATATGTGAATTCTCAAATGTACATATCTATCCTTCAGATTCATGTGAAGATTACAACATGACAATGTACAGTTACTAGCCTGATTGGTTGTGCAAAATTCGTAGTCAGAAGAGCTCCAGTCAAAACTCATGCCATACCAATTTCATGCCTCAATCTGCTGTAATTTACTGAACAAACATATTTAATAACGAAGTATATAGGAAACATGAGCTTTTTCCTGAATGGATATATCTTTCTTCCATTTTCTTTTCTGGGCAGACAGTCTTTCGGGTTTCTACCCAATTTGCATATTCAGGCTGGTTATCCTAACTATATAAGGTAGAAGTTACTTCTGGCCTTGATCTTTAATAGGGTAAGGAAATCTCTTGGACGAATGATGGGATAGCTGTTAGTTTCAGAGTAGTTATACCTAAAATTGTAGATGAGGCCAAAATAGTTTCATATGGCCCTTGTTTCATTTGGGCCATGGTTGCTGATGTTTTTTTTTTTTTTTTGATCACTACAAAAGTAATTGTCCTCTTTGAATAGCCAAGTGTGTGAGGGAGTTTATTTAGTCGGTGGATATTAGATGGATTTAAAATGTGAGAAATTCCCATTAATATGGCAATTGTTATTGACATATATGTCGCTTCCTATTATTTTGTTAGCTTCACCTTAGTAGTCTCTATTTCCCAACAAACTGCTAGATTCTATCCCAAAACATCTTATACTTTATTTAGGAACAGACGGAGTAACTTGTTATATGCAATGTATTTTATCATTGTCGGCAATAGTTTTCTTAGTGCAACTGATGGTACATCTGTTGTTAAATTCTGGAATGGATAGATGGCAAAGTTTACAATGGTCTTCTGTAAGAAATGACATTCTTGAATTAATACTGTCAGGTCAGCTGACACTCTGACCAGTGCGAATGAGTAATCTTGCCCTACCAACAACACGATTACTGTGATTTATTTCTTCATGGACATCAAATAACTTTTCATCTCGGGAATCAGCACGCTAATGAAAGAATGCAAGCTCCTCGCAGACGGACAAATGAGATTGCGTGTGCGGACTACTATGTGTGTGTGTGTGCGCGCGCTTATAAATGGTGTCTTGAGAATTCAGAGAGCGAAGGACAGGGGGTGTGATGACCAACATGCTGGCCCAGGGCCATCTAAGGAAGTGAGTAAAATGGATGGGGGACACACTACAATTCATTTCGGCGCTGCTATGGGGCTTGTAAGTAAACAGTTTGTAGTTTCAGAACTGGCAAAAGAACTGTCTGGTTGTCTGATGACTGTGCTGGGATAGGAACATTTTCTAAGTTTGGCAATTCAATCTACCTTGGAAGAAAGGCAGCAAAAGCTATGCGATTATGGAAAATTTGTTAGGAGAAAAACTACAGTGAGACGTCATGTTATATCCAGTACAATTTTGATTCCGACAATAACAGTATGACATAACTGACAACTAAAAATTCATTGGCAGCTCTTATTTGTAAAAAAGAAAATTGATTTATTTGCTAGGCGTGACCTTTTTTTTTGAGAACTCACACCTCTTTTATTCAAATAAAGTCATAGTTCATACAAACAACCTCGGGTGGAGTTTTAAACCACACATGCCGGCCAACAACTCTTGAAACTGACCCCCTCGCCAGGCGATGTGCGTCGCCGTTCGCTGACCTCCCTTCATGGACAAACAGGCCTAAAGTATGGCCATGGCTCTATAATTTTCTGGATCTTTATAATGGGCTGCAGATTTGCAAACATGCCTTGCTTGTTGCTTCTACTGATGTTATGTCAAACATCACCATTAGCACCAGATTCTCTCACTTGGGCCAGAAAATAGCCAGTACCTACCATACAAAAAGAGAATACATCAACAAAAATGAGACATGGAGGAGTTTTTCTTCTTTTAGTAAAAGTGTCGTGCATGCTAGAATATGAAACCGGAGCTCCATGTTCTAAATTATTTCAAGTGCGATGCAACAACCATCAAATTATTTCAGGTATAATATAATATGCTTCCAATGAAAGAATGATGAGTTTGCGTGCATGTTGCCGCATGTTCTATTTGTCCATGCAAACAATATTAAAGGTTAGCCGCCAGAAGGGGAAAAGATGGATGAGCCTAGCTCTCTCGTCTCCTTAGGCGACTTCTGGCGACCGCCGCCGCTGTAGCAGCCCCACGCTCCTCTGTCTCTCCTCCCTCCCTCCCTCCCTCCCTCTCCCGCCTCCACCACCCGTCTGCTCCCAGCCCTCCCTTTGCTGCAGCGGCCGTTTCTGGGAGCACAACGATGAGGCCCCCATGGCCAAACAAAAAGTCACCCATGCCTCCGTGGTCGTCCACTCAATCCTACCTCACAACACCATCGAGAATAGCCTGGTCAGATCATCTCCACTCGCCCTCCCCATACGGCGTCCAACGCAGCCGTTTTAGGGACCGTACGGGGGAGGGGGCGTCGGCGCGAAATGCAAAATGGGACTTGTCGGCGCCCAGCCGTGCACTCCATAGGCGCTGCTGATGACCCACAAGTATAGGGGATCGCAACAGTCTTCGAGGGAAGTAAAACCCAAATTTATTGATTCTACACAAAAGGAGTCAAAGAATATTTATAAGTTTTAACATATAAGTTGTCAATTCACCTGCACCTGAAAATATACTTGCTCGCAACAGTTTATCAGTAGTAACAATTTTATAGCAGTGGTAGTAGTGAAGTAATAGCAGTAATGAAATAAAAACAATAGTAGCGATGATTGCAGTAGACAACATGATGAAAATATTGTAGGCACATGGATGGATGAACGGGCGCTGCATGAATGAGATAGTCCATATAATAGCAAGACATAGGCATTGCAAGTAATAATGATATAAGCATCATAGTATAAAATAACCATAGGCGTGTGTTCCTATTTAGTCGTGTCTCGTGCTCGCAATGAGAAACTTGCACGACATCTTTTGTCCTACCAACCCGTTGCAGCGGGGCCTCAAGGGAAACTACAGGTAATTAAGGTACTCCTTTTAATAGAGTACCAGAGCAAAGCATTAACACTCCGTGAACATATGTGATCCTCACATCATAGCCATCCCCTCCGGTTATCCCAATTTCTGTCACTTTGGGGCATCGGGTTCCGGACAACAATATGTGTATACAACTTGCAGGTACGATCAAAAACAATAATTATCATCATGATTCAATAACATGTTCAGATCTGAGATCATGGCACTCGCACCCAAAGTGACAAGCATTAAGCATAACAAGTTGCAACAATGTCAAAAATACTAACAACAGATACTAGGCACTATGCCCATAACAATCTTATAGCTATTACATGACCAATCTCATCCAATCTCTACCATCCCCTACAGCCTACAGCGGGGAATTACTCACACGTGGATGGGGGAATCATAGATTGATGATGGAGAGGCGTTGGTGATGGCGATGACGATGATCTCCTCCAATTCCCCGTTCCGGTAGGGTGCCAGAACGGAGTTTCTGGTCTCGGATTGGGGTTTCTGGTAGTGGCGGAGCAGCGGAACTCTTTCTGGAAAAACGTCGAACCCCCCGGTATTTTAAGGCAGGGGCTTCTTATAGTGCGAAGGAAAGGTCGAGGGGGTGGCCGAGGCAGCCAGACCACCCCTAGGCGCGACCAAGCCTGGCCTGCGCCTAGGGTAGGTGTGGGTCACTCGTGGTCCCCCTCCATCTCGTCTTCCGGCTCCGTGAGTCTTCGGGTGAAATATGGATTTTGCGAGATTTTCCGGGAATTTTCCTGAAAGTTGAATTTCTGCACAAAAACGAGACACCAGAGCAATTTTGCTGAAAACAGCGTCAATCCGTGTTAGTTGCATTCAAAACTCACAAGATAGAGGGCAAACAACAGCAAAAGTGTTCGGGAAAGTAGATACGTTTTGGACGTATCAACTCTCCCTAAGCTTAGCTTATTGCTTGTCCTCAACCAATTCAGTGACAACTGAGTGCAATAAAAGAAACTTTCACGAACCTCTTTACTTCATATGATGTATATATTCTCATTATATGATCAACCTCTTAGGCAGTTCATAATAAGAAGCATGCAACTAAGGCTATTCAATAGTTATGCATGTCATGAAAAGATACCAACACATTAATAAGCAACATGAAACATAAGTATCTGTAGGATTGCAGTGTTCATAATATGATATGATAAAGTGGTATCTCGATTGCCCTATTTTTGGAGCAAAACATAAATGCCAGGACATCTCTGAAGTTCAGGAGAAGACTAGAAGTAAAAATATCGAAAGATTCAAGTATCACAGTTATACCACAATTAATCTTATTCCGAGACAAGCACATTAAACTAAGAATGACAGCTATGCTTTCGAGAAAGTGCTCGAAGAACGGATGGTGACTCAACATAAAAGTAAGAGATTAGCCCTACGCAGCAGGAAGTAACATTGCTCATGTGCTAGAGCTTCTCATTTCAAATGCAATAGGAGTGTTGAAAATATATATTTTAAGAGGTATGCATGTCTATGTCAACGACTGACATTAAATGATTTATCATCCCTTCATATAGTGACCTCAAGAGCGGCTCCCATGTAGTTCTCCAATGCACACCATTATTTAGGATCTCTCCAGTACATAATGTGCAGAGCAGTGTTTGTTTATTTGTGTATTTTGTATTTCGTTTGGGATGGGCATCCATCGCCTTGCTCTTTTTGCAATATTATGGACCAGCACATTATTGTAATATTCCAGGTTTAGAGGCTACAAAATGAGAGAACACTAAAGTTTGTATTGCATTCACGCATAGAAAATCCGAGAAATTTTCGCGCTTTCAAATAAAACTTACCACAGTAACTGGAATTTCACTTGACTTGCTGGAATTGAAGTAGATCATCAAGTCAAGCGCTATAAACTTCACTGTGATCTTTGCTAAAACTTTGTCTTGGGTAGAGATGATTTGATCTATGGGTTAGATCAAATTTAATTAGCTTTACAATAACAACACCTTAAGTAAGGGTCAACTACAAGATCTTATAAAAGATCTCAACATGACATTCCTTACAACAGCACATGAATAATTATTGAACTATAAATCCAAGAACACAATTAATCAAGAAACTATTATTTACTTATCTTTTCCATGTCTTTTACTAAATAAATATTCTTACCATGATCCACATGGTATATTCCCAACTACAATATTGAACTCATGTCAAGGACATTCACATCAATTCCTTATCAACCTTAACTATTCTAATCTCATTCTCCAAACTCATTCCTGCTAAACCTCTGAGAAAGGAGAGGATCATCTATATATGTTTACATCATCCATTGATATAACCTAGGTTAATATTCAAACCCTACTTGACCTAGCCAACCCTTGATGGTAAGTAAGAACCTATTTTACTAGTGATCCAAGAGAGGCAAGTGTTATGACCATTACAACTTCGTAATGCTCATAAACCCTAGAGAAATTCTACCTATCCAAGAGAGATCAAGCTAAAAATGTATACCCAAGTATATGACCAATACTTGATCTTAGAGAGGAGAACCATGATTCACTAATGAATCATTATGAGGCCAATACCTTTATCATTACAAATTGGGTAATGATCATAAACCCTAGGAATCTAGATGAGTGTGAAGAGAGGAATAATGAAGAGAGATTAGTGTGGATTAAGTTAATCATGTCCAATGCATGACCATGACTTGTAGATTTAGATGATAAGTAAAACCTATGTGATTATTAGATACCATCCATAACATGAAATGATAGGTAGATCATTAGTAGTCAACCCTAGATTATTCCTCATATCTTGAGTTGAGGAGTAATGACATTACAATTAAAATTTGCTTATCCAAATACTTGAGACAACCCGAGTATTGTCTTGATACCAGAATCATAACAAAGTGAGGAAGAGTAACCTTAGCCAATTAAACACAATCATAGCTTATGCTTATACCCCAATCCTAGTTTGTGTATCACTTGGGGTGATCACAACTAAAACCCTAGACCACAATTGAATTCCAATCCATGTATCACTTGGGATCCTAAATAGAATCCTACCATACCTCATGTCCACTTATGTTTCAATTAGTGAAATATAAGCAAAAACCTAGACCATTCCACATTAGGTCAACTCCACATAAAATGATATTTTCTAACTTGTGTATCATGGATCACAAGTATAAACTCAAGCCAGATATACTTAAGATTAAATGCCATTTAGGTGATTTGAGTTAAGCCAATACCCAATTATATTTTGCCTTCCAAGTAACTTGTTTAGTTGACCAAATGGAGTAATATATTATAGTTTGGACCATCACCTTAGCAATTGAATTGACCATGATGAACATAGGATCTACCCTAAGTAATTCAAGCTAGAGTTTGCTAAGTAAGGTTAGCAACTATAGAGTTTATTCAACCATGTTCTTAAATTCTTAGAAATAACAATACACATAAAATCATGACCTAACACCATCCTTATTACCATTTATTTCAAACTCTAGTCATAATTCAAATATATATGAAACCAAAGTGGTTAAGCACACTAGCTAAACCTAATAATATGTTTACCATGAAAATGGTATAAACTTCAAATCACTTAAACATATTTTTGGTTCCTAAATAAAAAGGAATTAAAATAAACACATAGGTCCATGTCTATTTTATATGACCTCACAAAAATATCAATTCAATCAAAACTTAAATATTTGTTTGAACAACAAAATTATACAGTAAATTCCATTAAGATTCAAATATTTAGAAACCTGCAAGACCAAAAGAGAATTCAATTATGCATTCAAATTGGAAATTTAAAACAGAAAATATAAATAGAAAATAAAAAGAGAAAAAGACAAGAGAGGAGGCTTACCTGGCAGGCCTCAGCAGCCCAAGGAGCAGCCCAGCAGCCAAGCCCAAACCAGCCTAGGAGCAGCCCACCAAACTAACCACGTACTGATTCGCTTTAAGAATCGTGCGAAGAAAGAAGCCATCTTCTTCCTCTCGTCGGAGATCGACAACACGGCGGCGCCAAGTCTGCGTCGCTGATAACCCACAAGTATAGGGGATCGCAACAGTCTTCGAGGGAAGTAAAACCCAGATTTATTGATTGGACACAAGGGGAGGTATAGACTACTTATAAGCCTTAACAACTGAGTTGTCAATTCAGCTGCACCTGGAAAAGCACTAGTAACAGGGGTGATGTGAAAGTAGCAGTAATATGAGAGCAATAGTAACAGTAACACAACAGCAGTAATAGTAACACAGAGGCAATGGCACCAGAAAATAGTTGATACTACTTCCAATGACATGTAGAACGAGTATATGATGATGAAAGATGGACCGGGGTTCCCAGCTATCTTCACTAGTGGTAACTCTCCAATAACAAGTGATGGGTGAACAAATTACAGTTGGGCAATTGATAGGATTGAAATAGCATTAAGACAGAACATCAAGATTATTAATCATGTAGGCATGTTTTCCATATATAGTCATACATGCTCGCAATGAGAAATTTGTACAACATCTTTTGTCCTACCAGCAGGTGGCAGCCAGGGCCTCAAGGGAATCTATCGGCAATTAAGGTACTCCTTTTAATAGAGCACCTGGAGCAAAGCATTAACACTTGGTGAAAACATGTGATCCTCATATCTAAGCCTTCCCCTCCGGTTATCCCGATTCTTTGTCACTCCGGGGCCTCGGGTTCCGGACATAGACATGTGCAAACAACTTGTAGATACAATCTAAGCAATAAGTATAGAGCTTAAATCTAAGATCATGCCACTCGGGCCCTAGTGACAAGCATTAAACACAACAAGATTGCAGCAACAATAACTTCACAAACTTTATAGATAGACTAATCATAATGTAACAATCCATCGGATCCCAACAAACACAACACCGATTACATCGGATGAATCTCAATCATGTAAGGCAGCTCATGAGATCATTGTATTGAAGTACATGGGGGAGAGAGTACCAACTAGCTACAGCTAGAACCCGTAGTCCATGGGGGAACTACTCACGGAGCATGATGGAGGCGGTGGCATCGATGGAGATGGCTTCCGGGGGCACTTCCCCGTCCCGGTGGCATGCCGGAACAGAGATTCTGTCCCCCGAATTGGAGTTTCGCGATGGCGGCGGCGCCCCTGGAGTCTTTCTGGAGTTTCGTCAATTCGTATCGCGTTTTTAGGTCGAAAGGGGTCTTATAGGCGAAGAGGCGGCGCAGGGAGGTGCACGGGGCCTCCTCACCATAGGCCTGGCGCGGCCGGGCCCGGGGCCGCACCGCCTTATGGTGTGGTGGCCCTCGGCCCGCCTCCGACTCTCCTTCGGTGTTCGGGGTCTTCCGGGAAAAATAAGATACTTGGGTCTTTGTTTCGTCGAATTCCGAGAATATTGCCCGAACAGCCTTTTTGGAACCAAAAACAACAGAAAACAGGAACTGGCACTTCAGCATCTTGTTACTAGGTTAGTTCCGGAAAACGCATAAAAACATTATAAAGTGTAAGCAAAACATGTAGGTATTGTCATAAAACAAGCATGGAACATCAGAAATTATAGGTACGTTTGAGACGTATCAAGCATCCCCAAGCTTAGTTCCTGCTCGCCCTCGAGTAGGTAAACGATAAAAAGAATAATTTTTGTAGTGACATGCTACTTACATAATCTTGATCATACTACTGTAAAGCATATGAGATGAATGCAGTGACTCAAGGCAATGATCTATAGTTTGCTAACAAATAGATAACATATAGCAAAACTTTTCATGAATAGTACTTTCAAGACAAGCATCAAAAGTCTTGCATAAGAGTTAATTCATAAAGCAATAAATTCAAAGTAAAGTCATTGAAGCAACACATAGGAAGATTTAAGTTTTCAGCAGTTGCTTTCAACTTTCAACATACATATCTCATGGATAATTGTCAACACAAAGTAATATGATGAATGCAAATAAGCAAGTATGTAAGAATCAATGCATAGTTGACACAAGTGTTTGCTTCTAAGATGGAAGGAAGTAGGTAAACTGACTCAACATAAAGTAAAAGAAAGGCCCTTCGCAGAGGGAAGCGAGGATTAAATCATGTGCTAGAGATTTTTAAGTTTTGAAATCATATAGAGAGCATAAAAGTAAAGTTTTGAGAGGTGTTTGTTGTTGTCAACGAATGGTAGTGGGCACTCTAACTCCCTCATCAAACGAGACTTTCAAAGAGCGGCTCCCATGAAGGACGTTATCTCTACCGGCAAGGTAGATCATCCCTCTTCTCTTTTGTTTACACATGTATTTTAGTTTTATTTATGGATGACACTCCTCCCAACCTTTTGCTTACACAAGCCATGGCTAACCGAATCCTCGGGTGCCTTCCAACATTCACATACCATGAAAGAGTGTCTATTTGCAAAATTAAGTTGCTTACTCGATGAATCGGGGCAAAACACGTGAAGAGAATTATTAATGAAGGTTAATTAATTGGGGCTGGGAACCCCACTGCCGACTCTTTTTGCAAAATTATTGGATAAGCGGATGAAGCCACTAGTCCATTGGTGAAAGCTGCCCAACAAGATTGAAAGATAAAACACCACATATTTCCTCATGAGCTATAAAACATTGACACAAATAAGAGATAATAAAGTTTTGAATTGTTTAAAGGTAGCACATGAAGTATTTACTTGGAATGGCAGAAAATACCACATAGTGGGTAGTTATGGTGGACACAAATGGCATAGGTTTTGGCTCAAGGTTTTGGATGCACGAGAAGCAATTCCTCTCAGTACAAGGCTTTGGCTAGCAAGGTTGTTTGAAGCAAACACAAGTATAAACCGGTACAGACAAAACTTACATAAGAACATATTGCAAGCATTATAAGACTCTACACTTGTCTTCCTTGTTGCTCAAACACTTTTACCGAGAAAATATCTAGACCTTAGAGAGACCAATCATGCAAACCAATTTCAACAAGCTCTACGGTAGTTCTCCACTAATAGGTTCAAAATACATGGTGCAAGAGCTTAATCATGATCTACTTGAGAGCTCAAAACAATTGCCATGTATCAAATTATCGAAGACAATATGAAGCATTTTCTGTTTCCAACCAAATAGCAATAAATGCAATAGCTTCCAACTTTGGTCATTGAACATTAAAAGTAAAACGAAGAACACCAGTGTTCATATGAAAAAGCGGAGCCTGTCTCTCTCCCACACAAGGATTGCTAGGATCCGATCTCATTCAAACAAAAATAAAAACACACAGACGCTCCAAGTAAAGCACATAAGATGTGACCGAATAAAAATATAGTTTCACTAGAGGTGACCTGATAAGTTGTTGATGAAGAAGGGGATGCCTTGGGCATCCCCAAGCTTAGACGCTTGAGTCTTCTTGAAATATGCGGGGATGAACCACGGGGCATCCCCAAGCTTAGACTTTTCACTCTTCTTGATCATATATCATCCTCCTCTCTTGACCCTTGAAAACTTCCTTCACACCAAACTTCTCATAAACTTCATTAGAGGGGTTAGTACTCAAAAAAAACTTTAATCCACTTTAGTCCTGTAGTGACACATTGAAAGAACTCAATAAAACATTAGCTACAGCTCTCCACGTCTAGAAAGCCTCGCTTAAAGTCCACAAGAGACAATGCAAAAAAAAGAGACAGAATCTGTCAAGACAGAACAGCCAGTAAAGACGAATTTTTAAGAGGTACTTCCGTTGCTCAAATCAGAAAACTCAAAACTAATGAAAGTTGCGTACATATCTGAGGATCACTCACGTAAATTGGCAGATTTTTCCGAGTTACCTACAGAGAATCCTACCCAAATTCGTGACAGAAAGAAATATGTTTCTGCGCAGAAATCCAAATCTAGCATCAACCTTCTATTAGAGACTTCACTTGGCACAATATTGCAATAAAATAAAGATAAGGAGAGGTTGCTACAGTAGTAACAACTTCCAAGACACAACAAAACAGTAGCAAAATAAAGACATGGGTTATCTCCCAAGAAGTGCTTTCTCTATAGCCATTAAGATGGGCTCAGCAGTTTTAATGATGCACTCGCAAGAAATAAGAGTTGAAGCAAAGGAGAGCATCAAAAAGCAAGTTCAAAACATATTTAAGTCTAACCCACTTCCTATGCATAGGAATCTTGTACACAAATAAATTTATGTAGAACAAAGTGACAAGCATTGGAAGATAAAACAAGAGTAACTTCAAAATTTTCAGCATATAGAGAGGTGTTTTAGTACCATGCAAATTTCTACAACCATATTTTCCTCTCTCATAATAATTTTCAGTAGCTTCATGAATAAACTCAACAATATAACTATCACATAAAGCATGTTTTTCATGATCCACAAACACATAATTTTTATCAAGCTCAAAAATAGTGGGATTAAAACTTCCAAAACCACTTTTATCAATAATATAACAAGATGATTGATCAATCTCAAAAGATATGGGACTCATAGATAAAGTCAAGACCTTTCCAATCCCATTTTCATTAGTAGTACAATTAATATTATCAAGTAACATAGGACCATCATCTAGAGATTTATCATAAACATTTGCCAAGCAAAACTCTTTAGTACCATGCATTTCGACATTAGGCACAAACAAAACATTATCATAAGATTTATCAAAATAGCATGGATTATCATGAATAACAGTAGCATAATTATTCTCACAAGTTTTACTCATAGGGAATATTTCAAAAGAATCCACAGGAACGTAACATTCATCCTCCTTTGGTAAGCATGGAGGACAATCAAATAGTGTAAGAGATAAAGAGTTACTCTCATTAGAAGGTTGGCATGGGTAGCTAATCCAGTCTTCCTCCTTTTTTTCATCACTCTCCTCTTCTTTTTCATCCAATTAGCTTTCAGGTTCATCAGTTTCTTCTTCTTTTTCATCCAATGAGCTTTCAGGTTCATCAATTTCTTCTTCCACTGGTTCCTGCAAACTGTGAGTGCATTCTTGTGCATTAATGAGTCTCTCTTTATAATCAATGATATAAGGATTATCACTGTAACTTTCTATGCAAAAATTAAGGATAGAAGAGACATAATCTTTAAGGTCCTTACAAACAACACAAGTTTCATAATTTTTAGACATGAAGGATTCTATCTCAGAGGCTCCCATAAATATGACAAATCGTTCTACCTCTTCGAACCCAAGATGAATATAGCTATTCCAATTATAGTTCTTAATTAAAACTTCCTCACTAAAGCCACATTGAAATTTAAGATGTTTAGTATCCTGTTTAGAGCAACAGTTTATATCATGGCGTTTAAGCAAGATTTTAGCAATTGTATTCAATTTTTCTATCACAGACACTCATAACTTTACCCGTTCTTGATTCTCTATAATTATTATATAATTCAATAAGCTCCAAATAGGTTGTAGGTTCTCCCATAGCAACAATTTTTAATTTTTCGGTTTTTCAAATTTTTATGGATTTTCGGGTATATGAGGAAAATAAAACAAGACAAAAATAAACTAGATGAAAGTAAACTAAGCAAAATAATACTAGACAGAAATAAACTAAGCACAAGTAAACTAAACAAAAGTAAACTAAGCAAAACAAAATAAAATAAAACAAAAAGAGAGAGAGAGGTAGAGTGTACTCCCCAGGTGAACTTATGAGTAGAGCTATGCCTCCCCGGCAACAGCGCCAGAAAATAGTCTTGATAACCCACAAGTATAGGGGATCGCAACAGTCTTCGAGGGAAGTAAAACCCAAATTTATTGATTCGACACAAGGGGAGGTAAAGAATACTTATAAGCCTTAACAAGCTGAGTTGTCAATTCAGCTGCACTCGGAAAAGCACTAGTAACGGGGGTGATGTGAAAGTAGCAATAATATGAGAGCAATAGTAACAAGTAACACGAGCGGCAGTAACAGTAACACAGAGGCAATGGCACCAGAAAATAGTTGATACTACTTCCAATGACATGTAGAACGAGTATATGATGATGAAAGATGGACCGGGGTTCCCAGCTATCTTCACTAGTGGTAACTCTCCAATAACAAGTGTTGGGTGAACAAATTACAGTTGGGAAATTGATAGGATTGAAATAGCATTAAGACAGAACATCAAGATTATTAATCATGTAGGCATGTTTTCCATATATAGTCATACGTGCTCGCAATGAGAAACTTGTACAACATCTTTTGTCCTACCAGCCGGTGGCAGTCGGGCCTCAAGGGAATCTACTGGCAATTAAGGTACTCCTTTTAATAGAGCACCGGAGCAAAGCATTAACACTTGGTGAAAACATGTGATCCTCATACCTAAGCCTTCCCCTCCAGTTATCCCAGTTGCTGTCACTCTGGGGCCTCGGGTTTCGGACATAGACATGTGCAAACAACTTGTAGATACAATCTAAGCAATAAGTATAGAGCTTAAATCTAAGATCATGCCACTCGGGCCCTAGTGACAAGCATTAAACACAACAAGATTGCAGCAACAATAACTTCACAAACTTTATAGATAGACTAATCATAATGTAACAATCCATCGGATCCCAACAAACACAACACCGATTACATCGAGATGAATCTCAATCATGTAAGGCAGCTCATGAGATCATTGTATTGAAGTACATGGGGGAGAGAGTACCAACTAGCTACAACTAGAACCCGTAGTCCATGGGGGAACTACTCACGGAGCATGATGGAGGCGGTGGCGTCGATGGAGATGGCTTCCGGGGGCACTTCCCCGTCCCGGCGGCGTGCCGGAACAGAGATTCTGTCCCCCGAATTGGAGTTTCGCGATGGTGGCGGTGCCCCTGGAGTATTTCTGGAGTTTCGTCAATTTGTATCGCGTTTTTAGGTCGAAAGGGGTCTTATAGGCGAAGAGGCGGCGCAGGGAGGTGCCTGGGGCCTCCTCACCATAGGCTGGCGCGGCCAGGCCGTGGCCGCGCCGCCTTATGGTGTGGTGGCCCTCTGGCCCGCCTCTGACTCTCCTTCGGTGTTCTGGGGTCTTCCGGGAAAAATAAGATATTGGGTCTTTGTTTCGTCGAATTCCGAGAATATTGCCCGAACAGACTTTCTGGAACCAAAAACAACAGAAAACAGGAACTGGCACTTCGGCATCTTGTTAATAGGTTAGTTCCGGAAAACGCTTAAAAACATTATAAAGTGTGAGCAAAACATGTAGGTATTGTCATAAAACAAGCATGGAACATCAGAAATTATAGGTACGTTGGAGACGTATCAGTCGCCGATAAAGATCCCCGGACGTCAACAAGATGCTCAGGACCTCGCCCTAATAGTTTCGCGTCCGAGCATATCCAGAAACCAAAAGATCTTCACCCAAACAAACCTTCCAAAAACCGCCACCTCCCGACCATCGCCGTCATCGTGTCGCGGCCTCGGTGCTTTCCTCGACCTATAAAACCTCGAGGAGAAGCTCCATGAAGTCTTTGTTCATCGTAGACCGTCCCTATCCTCTCTCATTCCCTCTTTCTCCCACAATACGTCAGTCTCTGTCGCCGGTGACCTCCATGGCGCTGTCGATTAAGAGCACCCCGGAAAGCATGGTGTGGCTTGGGAGGTGCGCAAGATCATGCTGATCATCTCTACAAAAGGAATCGAGCTCGGGTGCTTCCAATCAAGAGAATTTCATCATTCCCTTTCATCGGCATCTCGCAGAAAAGTGAAGCTCATCATCGTCCTCGTCGCCGATTGACTCCGTCGAGCATCTACGAAGCATCACGGTGAGTTGGCGCATCGATCAAGCTCTTACCTGCTTCCTAGCATGCATCCTAGCCCTATTTAGCAATTTGGCCGGAGCCGCCGCCGCAGATGGTGGTCACCGACGATGCTCCGGTGACCTTTAGGAGGTGGCGTTGACGCTCACTTACTCAGCGTCGAGTCACGGTTCTAACACGCTTAGAATCAACGTCTCTGGTGCCCTGTATCCTCATCGCTGTCGCTCGCCGGCGATCTCTCCGGCGAGGTGACGTGGTTGGCAGGACCCTTTGTCCACTTTGACCTAGTCAACTGCCAACGAGGAAGCTAGCCTAGACTAGGCCCCACGTATCTGTGTCTAGGGCTAGGGTATGAACCGGTACACTTAATATTTCCATTTAATTCAAAAACCCAGAAAATAACTGAAACTTTGCCGAAATAAATAAAATTCATTTTAGCTAAGAAAAATATAAATGAGATATCAAAATGCTCACAAAAATAAAACCTATCCAATAAAAATATAATATAAAAATGTTTGTCAAAATACAAATTCATTTATTTTAACCTTTATTATTTATGCCTTTTCTTTTATCCTGAATTCAAATAAAACTTATTAATTAGTTCAGTTTCAAACATAAATAATATCTAATCAGTAAGTAAGTAAGTAAAATAATAGGGTTAAGAGTCTTTTTTATTCCTATTGGAACTAGGTTTGTAAATTGTGATGCTATCCTTAAAATAATAATTGGAACTGGAGTTGAAGTGATTAGTTACTTTGAAATAAAATTAATAAAGGTTTTCATTTTATTATTTTTAAAAGATTTAACAATTAAGATAATTACTATTTAGGGTTTTAATTTAGGACTTAGGGTTTTATATTTGTTATTAAATTTTAAAATCATAACTTGTTCACTAAAAGTTTAAGTAAATAAAGAATTGTTAATTATAAAAAAAATATTAGTTCTTATCATTTCCTTGTTTTGTTATAATTTAAAGAAAATGGTAAACAGTAATTTGCAATTTAGGGTTTATAAAATACCACTAATATTTATTGAAAATATGATAAAGAAAATCAATACTGTATTAATATTTTAGAACCCTAAGTTGTTCACATTTTTAAAACCCTAGGTAGTTATGAAATGTGATCATATAATTTGCGCTCTTACTCATAAATTCATCTTAATAGAATTGATGCATGCTCATGACCTCCTAAATCAAACAAAACAATTCATATGAAGTCATCATTGCATGTCTTCATTTTTTATTAAACCTTATATGACCAACTAGTATCACCTCAAAGTGCTAATGCCTAACCAAGTCTTGCAAGTCTTGGATGTTTATGAACTCAACTATGTAAAGTTCCTCTAATACAATTTGAAAGACTCAATTGCACATAATAAAGAACCCTAATTCACTTGTTAATTGCATGTCCCCAACTTAACCCATAGCTTAGTAATTAAAACCATTGAAATCAACCTTAACCATCATGACTTAGAAGAATCATTGTGATCCACCATAATACAACCTTGTGTAGTAATCCACATCATATGCTCCTACTCAACTAAACTCTACTTGAAGATAATAAACCACTTAGCTTAGAAGTCCATGATTGGTTATCTAGTGAAACAAATAGAAATGGTATAGTAAACCCTAATGGTTAACTTATGGAACCACTTCGATAACCATTCTTTGATATGATCACCTAAAATCAACCATAGTAATAAACATGTCAATTTGCTGCATATAGACCCATTCTACTTAAGAACCAACTAGTCCCTATTAGTGAACTAAATGAATCCAATAGTCAACCCTAGAAGCACATAGCTCCTATTTGTAGTAATTCTTGTTCTTTATTAAACATGTTCTTCAAAAGTTATTATTTTGCAGTAAATATCAAGCAAACCATAGAAGCCAATAGTTCTTACTTGAAATACTTCTTACTCATTATTCTTTTGAAGAATATAATAAGTAATCATCAACCATGCACTGTAGAACTTAAAACTGACAACTACTCTTGACATATTATTCAACTACAATTCCTTTGTGTGTATCCTTGTTATGAAGTATTATATCATTTGTTTATGCTATTTATATCACCAAATCCTAATAAGAACCTTGTTTGAGAATCATTCTAAAACTGCAACACACCCTAAAGCAGTCCTTACAACTCACCCAATCCTAAATCAACGGAGTTAGGTTACGCTCGGGGCGATTGCATCGCATACTATGCATTATAGCATCTTTGCCAGTTCTTTAACATTGTCCTTAACGGATAATGATGGTATTTCAGAATTTGGAGTTATCACGTATCGAAGCTTTTGCCTGCATAATCTTGCAGTCAAGAAAGGCAATTTCATCGCTTGTTCATGTCATTTGATTACTTTTATCAAACTATATGCAAAGTACTATACTTATCACTTCTGCATTGAAAAGCAAAATATTATTTTACAATTATGAATATGACTATGTGGTGGGCAATGGAACCATGGTATGTGTTGATTGGTGGAGGTTCCATTGCAAGGGTCTACTCATCTATGTCTAATCACCAATGCCGTCTAGTGATTCTAGCGTCGTACATTTCACGTTAACCATGAGATCTATAGTGGCTCTAGGGAAGTCAGCTGTATCTTTTCCCTTCTGCATATCAACAGACTTGATAGAGCCTGGCTGGGTGTTGTGATAACACCGCAGTAAGTTGCGAAATCCTTTTAAATCCCCATCCATGTGGATGAGAGCGCTCTACCGTCTATGATGGATTATCCATAGTACATCGGGGGTAAAGCCGTATGATCGGGAGAAGTCTACCGGGGATGTACGGATGGACAAAAGGGTGGGTATGCAGGGTCGCGGAGAAGGCAGTGATTGGCTTGGTTCTTATACCTGGCCTCACACCAAGGAAGTGTGGACGGGAAAGACGTCACCTGGTTCGCAACAAGGATAAGTCCTCTTATGGGAAAAGTAACGCATCTCTGCAGAGTGTATCAAATTGTGACTTGTCACTCCCTGTTCCGGGAAGGGAACTACGAACGCGGCAGGAAAGGAACTCCATGAAGTTCTGGTCAACCTGTGAAGACCGACGGGCATAGTTTTCAGAATAAAATCAACCTTTTGAAGAAATATTTACGAAAACTTGCATTCGCCTATGACTTTCTGGTCTGTGGCTGTAGCTAGTGCATGATACACCTATTTCCTATAATGAACTTGCTGAGTACGCTCGTACTCATTCCCTCCCTTTTGAACCCCTTCTTAGATCAAAGTCACCGAAGGAGAAACTACCGTGGAACTCGGAGACAAAGGAGTCAACTACAACAAGATGGAGAACCCAATCAATGAAGTCAATGGAGTCAACTTCTGCATTAGCTAAAGTGGAAACCTAGACTAGTAATAGTAGGGAACCATTTCGCTAATACTAGTACCTAAGTAGCTAGATTTCTATAGCAAGCCAAGTAGCTCTAGATCTAGAGTTAGCAATTATTTAGACTACGAGTTGTTCTTATGGAGCTTTATTTGAAGATTTACCTCACTGTAAAGTAGGAGGATATGTTGATCTTCTGTAAACAGTTCGTGTATCCTTCTATAGACATTCCTTGGCCTCGCATATGTTTCTGTTGTACCACTCTGAGGGATGTAATATGAGTGGAACGATGTTTCACTTGTGTTATGTCAACGACTTGCGTACTACACCATGCAGTGGTATGCTGGGTCACCGCAATTATGCATGCTAGTCGCGGTATGAAGTCATGAAAGGACAATAAAGCACTTAATACTTCCTCATGAGCTAAAACAAAACACAAAAGAAGTTATAATTTTGAAGGTTTAAAGGTAGCACACAAGCAATTCACTTTGGAGTGGCAGTGAAATACCACATATATGTATGTATGATGGACTCAATTGGCACTTTGGTTTTTAGTGGTTGGATGCACGAGTAGAGCTCATACTCAGTACAAGTGAAGGCTAGCAATAGACTGGGAAGCGACAATCAAGAAAGTAGTAGTTGTCGTAATCATGCTTGCGACAGATAAAATTAATAGAAGCATAAAAGTAATACAAGAACTTCGAGACAAGATAAATCATCTAGGCTTAAATGACTTTTATTTTAGTCTTATATATGCATGCTTGAGCATGTGCCAAGTCGATTCAAATGAAACATTTATATGAGGATACCACAATGTCAAACTGTTATATGAATAGAGCAATGCAAGCATACATCTATATGACATGTTACCTAATATTAGTAAATTGAAACTAATCATGAGAGAGCATAAACTACTGAGCATCATTAATTATCATACACATTACACAAACAAACTAATCATGTCCACATAAATGAGTATATGTACAAAAATGAAAACAAATAGAGTTCATAGCAGCCTCTCACCACAACTCGAATTGTCGTGACCGTCATTATTGCTCTTCACTTGTGTGACTTGAATGATATGAAATGATAAGAAAGCACCAATGAAGTCACGGAAGACCGTTGAACCACGCAGCAACTTTTAAAAACCAAAGAAGAACAACACATATTTTTGGGTTTTCGATTTTTAATCAACACACAAAGCAAAATCTTTTTGGATTTTTGAATAGCAAACCATAAAGGGAAAATGAAGCAAACGAAAGAAGCAAATAAAGAGAAACAACATAAATATTTTTGGTCTTTTTGTATTTTGGAAAGTAGAAACGAAAAGAAGAACAACAAAAAGAAAGAAACACGCAAATGCAACTAATGGCAGAAATCTGCCAACCCAGAACAGTAGGAAAAAATCGATTTTTTTGTAAATGTTTTGTAGCTCAGCTTGAAAAATTCTCAACTAACTAAAGTTAGATAACAACCTGGGGCATATTCTAAAAATTTGGCAGCTCAAAATTCCGTTCTGGATATTTATACGAATTTTTATGGTGACAGCACAAAATCTGTTTTTAGACAGCAACTTCCCAAATTCTTACCTCCTTCCTATTAGAGGCTATCCTTGGTATAAAAACGAAATAAATAGGTTAAGGAGAGATTATCACAGTAGTAACAACTTCCAAGATTCAATAAAAGAGAAATTACAAAAACAAACTAACAAGAACAAAAAAAAAGCGAAACATGGATATACAAAGTTCCGATGGAATATGATATGTAGATGAGGGAGATGTTGGTATACCTCCCCCAAGCTTAGGCTTTTGGCATAAGTGGAGATCAACCCCAGGGTGAGTAGTGGAATGGCACAGGAGGGAGCAAGTGGAGGGCCAGGGGGGCCACACCTAGCCTTGGCGCGGCCAGGGTGTCCCCTGCGCCACCACATGGTGTGGTCGGCCAGTGGGCCCCCCTAGGCTGCCCAGGTGCCTCCCTGCCCCTTTTTATGCCAGGAAAACAATTATGGAATGATGAAAAACCAAATCAAAATCAAATCTACAGCAACGCTAAGACATTCCAATATAAAGTCAGTAGTACATAGGTGAAAACATAGTTTCATTCATTCAAAATTACTTTGTTAACAAGGTTGATCAAGTCTTGTTATCAAAACAATTTTATATGAATCAAACTTTGCATTTCACAATTAGGTTATGTTACCTCAATCTTGATGGGCATAGTCCCAATCATGACAATATCATTCTCTTTCTTTGGCTTGGGCAAAGGCAAATGAAATTTCCCAATTTGGATGGTATCAATATTAATAATTGAGTTTAGATCATAGTTCCTATCAATCTTCTTGGGAAAATAAACCGTGTGCTCTTTGTCATCGACATTGAAAGTTACTTTTCCTTGGTTGCAATCAATAACAGCCCCAACAGTGTTAAAAAAAGGTCTCACAAGAATAATAGACATATTATCATCTTCAGACATTTCTAGCACAACAAAGTTAGTTAATATCATACAATGATGAGCAACTTGAACAGAAACATCCTCACATATACCAACATGAATACTAGTAGACTTATCAACCATTTGCAAGGATATATCAGTTGGTATTAATATTTCTAAATCAAGTCTTCTATAGAGAGAAAAAGGCATAACACTAACTCCTGCTCCCAAATCACATAAAGCAGTTTTGATATAATTATTTTTGATAGAGCATGGAATAGTGGGTATACCTGGATCACCAAGCTTCTTTGGAACCTTACCATCAAAAGAGTAATTAGCGAGCATCGTGGAGATTTCCTCATCTGGAATCTTCCTTTTATGAGAGACAATATCTTTCATATACTTTAAATAAGGAGGCAATTTAATAGTATCAGTCAAAGGAATTTGCAAAAACAAAGGTTTCATCAATTCAAAGAACTTGTTATAGTGCTCTTCCTCCTTTGATTTATGTTTCATATCAGGAAAAGGCATTGGTTTTTGCACCCAAGGTTCTCTCTCACTACCATGTTTAGTAGCAATAAAATCTTCCGTAGTGTATTTTGTATTCTTAGTATGCTTTTCAGGTTCTTCTTCAATATCTTCTTTATCGGAAACATCATTTTTATCATTACCACTTTCAGTTCAGCATCAGAAATAGATATACTATTAGGATCTTTAGCAGGTTCAGAGGATTCTACAATAGTTTTATGTTTCTTCTTCTTTTTCTTACACTAAGTCCTAGTATCATCATCTCGTTGAGAATCTTGTTCAATTCTCTTTGGATGTCCTTCAGGATATAAAGGATCCCGAGTAGAAACACCACTTCTAGTTCTTATTTCATAAGCATGTTTTTCCCTAGAAAAATTTCTTAGCAAATCTTTTGCACTTTAGTGAGCTGATCAATTTGAGTTTGAACCGTATGGAAATATTTAATAGGCATTTTAACATCATTAGAAGTTCTTTCCACAATATCATGCAAATTATTGATAGCTCTAGAATTTTCCATTAGGTGATTTTCTACTATCCTATAAAAATTATCTTGCTTAACAATATAATTATCAAATTCATTTAAGCATTGATCAGGAGGTTTAGAGTAGGGAATATCTCTACTATCAAAGCATTGGAGAGAGTGTACCTCAATAGTGGAAGAGCGAGGGATTGGCTTACATAATTCTTCTATAGGTGGTAGATTCTTCACATCTTCAGATTTAATACCCTTCTCCTTAAGAGATTTCTTGGCTTCCCTCATCACTTCATCATTTAATTCAATCATTCTCCTTTTCTTCGGTGTTGGTGTCGGCTCAGGTATAGTCCAATCATCATAATTTTTGCTTATTTTAGCCAATAATTCCTCAGCTTCAGGCGGAGTTCTTTTCCTGAAAACACAACCAGCACAACTATCCAGGTATGTCCTAGATTCAAAAGTTAGTCCATTATAGAATATATCAAGGAGTTCATTTTTAGCTAATGGATGTTTTGGTAGTGCTCTAATTAAAGAACAAAATCTTGCCCAAGATTCAGGAAATTTCTCTCCTTCTATCTGCACAAAGTCAAAGATTTTCTGCAAAGCGGCATGTTGAGCACTAGCAGGTAAATATTTCTGAAAGAAAGCATTAACCAAACCAATAGGACTATCAATAGATCCAGGAGACAAATTATCATACCAAATTTTAGCTGCTCCTTTCAGAGAGAAAGAGAAAATTTTAGTGACAAATAAGTAAGTGTGTGTCTTAATGTCATCGGAAAATAAATTGCTCAAAGTAGAGAGTTCATTAATATGTTTCATAGCACTTTCATTTTCAGTACCACAGAAAGGTTCTTTCGCAACAATAGATATGTAAGATAAATCCAGAGAGAAATCATAATCCTTATCTCTAATATTTATGGGAGATGTGGAAAATTTAGACTCATGAGACAATTTATATCTAACAGCTCGTCTTACAAGAAGAATTTTTGTAGCACTTGCATCTCTAGTAGCATGACATTCATCAATGAAGTTATCATCAAGTTCAATATATGTTTCATCAAGATCATCACTAGGATTCCCCCTAGCTTGAGGTGAACTAACAGGTGTAATAGTATTTTCAGTATTTTCAATTTGTTTAGCTCTTGAAATTTTAGTATCTAAGAAAGGACCTAACGAACCACTCTTATCAAACACAGTAGAAGCATCATAAAAATCATCAAGAGCATTATCAGATTCAGCATAAGTAGCAGCATGTGGTGGAGTAAGAAGCTTACTCATAACAGATGGCGAATCAAGAGCAACAAAGGTGTTCAGAGTTGTACCTCTTCTTGTAGTGGATGGCAATATAGGGAACTTCGATTCAGGAGCTTTCCCCATAATGAATAAATTGCAACGAACAATATCACCTTCAAGTGGGCTTGTAAATAAAGCTATGCACCCCGGCAACGGCGCCAGAAAATAGTCTTGATGACCCACAAGTATAGGGGATTGCAACAGTCTTCGGGGGAAGTAAAACCCAAATTTATTGATTAGACACAAGGGGAGCCAAAGAATATTTATAAGCTTTAACAGATGAGTTATCAATTCACCTGCACCTGAAAATATACTTGCTCGCAATAGTTTATCAGTAGTAACAGTTTTATAGCAGTGGTAGTAGTGAAGTAACAACAGTAATGAAATAAAAAAATAGCAGTAACGATGATTGCAGTAGACATCTGGATTAAAATACTGTAGGCACATGGATGGATGAACGGGCGCTGCATGAATGAGATAGTCCATATAATAGCAAGACATAGGCATTCAAGTAATAATGATATAAGCATCCTAGTATAAAATAACCATAGGCGTGTGTTCCTATTTAGTCGTGTCTCGTGCTCGCAATGAGAAACTTGCACGACATCTTTTGTCCTACCAGCCCGTTGCACCGGAGTCTCAAGGGAAACTACTGGTGATTAAGGTACTCATTTTAATAGAGTACCGGAGAAAACCATTAACACTCTGTGAACACACGTGATCCTCACATCATAGCCACCCCCTTCGGTTATCCCAATTTCTGTCACTTTGGGGGCTTGGGTTTCGGACAATAATATGTGTATACAACTTGCAGGTATGATAAAAAACAATAATTATCATCATGATTCAATAACATGTTCAGATCTGAGATCCTAACACTCGGGCCCAAAGTGACAAGCATTAAGCATAACAAGTTGCAACAATGTCAAAAATACTAACAACACATACTAGACACTATGCCCATAACAATCTTATAGCTATTACATAACCAATCTCGTCCAATCTCTACCATCCCCTACAGCCTACAACGGGGAATTACTCACACATGGATGGAGAAATCATGGATGGTTGATGAAGAGGCATCGGTGATGGCGATGGTGATGATCTCCTCCAATTCCTCGTTCCCGCAAGGTGCCCAAACGGACTTTCTGGTCCCGGATTGGGGTTTCTGGTGGCGTCGGAGCAGCGGAACTCTTTCTGGAAAAACGTTGAATCCCCCGGTATTTTTAAGTCAGGGGCTTCTTATAGTGCGAAGGAGAGGTCGAGGGGGTGGCCGAGGCGGCCAGACCACTCCTAGGTGTGACCAAGCCTGGCCCGCGCCTAGGGCAGGTGTGGTCCCCTCGTGGCCCCCCTCCGTCTCATCTTCTGGCTCCGTGAGGCTTTGGGTGAAATAAGGATTTTGCGATATTTTCTGGAAATTTTCCTGAAAGTTGAATTTCTACACAAAAAGGGGACACCAGAGCAATTCTGCTGAAAACAGCGTCACTCCGTGTTAGTTGCTTTCAAAACGCACAAGATAGAGGGCAAACAACAACAAAAGTGTTCGCGAAAGTCATACGTTTTGAAACGTATCAGCTGCCAATATAATTTCATATATAATTTAAATTTAAACAACAAAAAAACTATGATAGTTTATTACAACTTAAATAAATATTGGACATAATTCAACAAGTTCAACATATCACACAAATAATTTAGCTTCATCAAACCACACAAATTTGAAAGTTTTAATCACAATTATAAACAAATAAACAAACTCGCGTGCAAGGTGGAAGCGTGGTGGGGATGGAGGTAGAAGTGGTGGCGGGAGCGGGTGAACGGCGACCGTGGGAAGGGGCGGCGAGGTGGCGAGGGTTGCAGCGGATTGTATGCGGTGGTGGAGTGGGTTCCTACCGGCGGGAATGGACCGTCACAGGGGTGGTTGTGGCGGCGACATCGGGGATGGGAGGTGGTCGCGAGGCGAAGGAGGAAAATATTTGTGTTTTTTGTGGCTCAGGTAGCCGACGGGCTAGCTCGCGGGGTTTTCTCGCCACGCCGACGCCCCCGCTAGCCCCCATGTAGATTGGGTTCGGCCTGAGGGCGCCAGATGTAGAGTTGGGGAGTCTCCAAGGAAAATCTGACATTTGTTTTTCTTTGATTCAAGAGACCCTCAACGACTTTCCACCGATAGTTCATCTTTCGGATGAACCAAAAATCCACTCCAAGTAAAGAACCAAGAACGGAGGCAAGTCCCTGACGCACTCGGGGGCTAATGACGAGGGAATATCCAACCGAATAGGCCCATCAGAGCGACTCCCTTCACAATATTGGGGTGGCTTAGGTCAGTCGCCTCCTAGCTAGACCTACTCGCAAAGGTCCAGGACAATGCGAATACCTAGTCATCTCACTTGGGAACAACGTGAAGAACAAACCAGGGATCCAACGACAGTTAGGGTATGTTGTAAACTATAGGTCAAGTCAGCTATATAAGACTTGGCTAGGAGACTATAGCTTCGGATCACATTCCCCTATCTTAGCCTTCATCTATGCCTCCGGCGACATGTAAATACATCTATCAATATAATTAAGCTGGAGTACGTCTTTACCTTCATATAAAGAAAGGTAGTCAACCAAATGAACCACCAATTCATTATGATGCTAGAAGAAAATAGGACCAGAATGAACTTTTTGATGTTGTATGCCCAAGTTTCCAAACCCGTCTTGAAGGTTACTTTACGAGAGACTCCACCGTGAGAACCAATCTGAGGTTGGGTGGTTAGGAGGGTGGTTGTACCCCCAGCCCACCAGAGTTCAAATCTCAGGTTTGACATCTGTGTGTCTCATAAAGGCGGAATATTCAGTGGGAGGCGACGTTCCCGTCGACAGCGAGGCGCCTGTGATGACTTCGTTAATTTCAAAATCCAATCTGCCGGCTCAATATTTCGAAGGTGCTCATAGGGGTAGAATGTGCGTATGTGCCTTCATAGGGGTGAGTGTACCCACGTTTGTATTTTGTTTCTAAGAAGAAAAAAAAGAGACTCCACCGTGAGGGGCCGGACTTTATACATCGTGCCATGTGCAAATCTCGCCCATAACATCCAATGTTCGTTATTGCTCTCCATTTCATCTAAACTACCTTGTGTCTGGTACACTGGCTGTGCTCTAATATAGGCAGACGTGTAGTGAAGATGTCTCATGGCATGGGTACAGTATACTACTTTCGTTTCAAAGAATAAGACATACATGTATTTCAAGACGAACTTTGATCATAAAAATTGAGCAACAAAATTTTGATTATATTATACTGTATGTAATTAGTATCGTTAGATTCCTATTGAAAAGAACTTTTCAGTGATACTAATTTCATACAAACAATGTTTATCTATTTGAAGTAATTCTTGGTAAAATAAAAAACACGTAAAATGAGAGGGCTTTATTATTTGAAACGGAGGTAGTAGCAATGAGCAAACAACAAACGTATCCAACGATAATCTTGCTTCTACAACCAGAAAAATACTTCTCTCATTTCCGTAGAACCTGCTGAATAAATTGAATCGCCGACTAAATTAAAGCAGCAAGACAAGATCGGGTAATATGGTAACACCGCCGCATATAATATATGAGTATAATGGAATCTTTAGAAGAAGAATATATCCAAGTAAAGGCGCTCATGGAATGAGAAGTTGATGCTGATGCTTAATTAACGAAAATGCATGGTCGGTCCAAAGAGTGGCCCATGTTTGCGCCAGCCAGACCACTCCTTGTTGAAATTAAGCTTGGAAGCTAGTGGAACCGCTTGCATTGTTTCATCACAACGCGGTTACACAGGGCTTTTGTCACGGTTTTTTCATCCATTCCCTAATTTTTAGTGTTGGCCCACACCTTTATACTGACCCATAGCTATTTTTATAACTAGATTTCAAAACTTTCATTGCTGCATTTGCCATGAAATACGATGGCTAGATTAAACCTTGTCCATTTTCGAAATTTAGGAGTAAATGCTTGGAATTATATGCAAAAAAATTCAAACTAAAAACCAGTTGTTTTTGCTCCCACTTACAACCAATTTAACTTTTCTTATAGCCACGGCTTGAATAAATTATGAGTGAATCAGATGCCTATTGATCTTATATTTAGAAAGTTGACATTGTTTAAGCAGACAACGTAAACGCGCATTTATACGTACACACACGTGAGTAACCAGACAAACATCACATAGTGCCGTGTGGTGGTTGAAGCAGCCCAACTCTCGGTCTTTCCTCAACGACCAAAAGTACTGTAGGAACAATCGTGGTGTGCTGCCATTGCCATGCACGCCGATGAGCTAGTATAAAAATACATGGCCGCGCGGCACTAGCGCACACTCACAAACACACACATTCAGCAGCCAAGGCAAGCTAAGCTAAGCTAAGAATCTGTTGATCATGGCGCCCGCGGAGCAGTCGCCTGATCATGCCTACACCATCGGCTACGCTCTGCAGCCCAGCAAGGTGGGCAGCGTCATCCAGCCGCCCCTCGTCGCCCTGGCGGCCGAGCGCGGCATGCGCCTGGTCGCCATCGACGCCTCGCGCCCGCTCGCCGACCAGGGGCCCTTCCACCTCATCGTCCACAAGCTCTACGACCGGCCGTGGCGCGCGCAGCTCGAGGCCTTCTCGGCGCTGCACCCCTCCGTCCCCGTCCTCGACCCTCCCACCGCCATCGACCGCCTCCTCGACCGCGCGTCCATGCTCGACGTCGTCCCCGGCCTCGGCGTCCCCGGAGTGGGCGTCCCGCGCCAGGTGGCCGTCCGCGACGCCGCCGCTCTCGCGGAGCCGGACCTGATGCTCGCGGCCGCCGGGCTCCGCTTCCCGCTCATTGCCAAGCCGCTGGCCGTCGACGGCAGCGCGGCCTCCCACGCCATGTCGCTCGTGTACCGCCGCGAGGGGCTCCGCGGCCTCCAGCTTCCTGTCATGCTCCAGGAGTTCGTCAACCACGGCGGCGTGCTTTTCAAGGTGTACGTGATGGGCGACGGCGCCACCTGCGTCAGGCGGCGCAGCCTGCCGGACGTGCGGGCGGAGCGCCTCCTCCTGGCCGACGACCTCGTCCCTTTCGCCAACGTCTCCAGCCTGCCGCCCCCTGAGGACGCCGGCGACGCTGATACGACGACGATGTCCCCCACGGCTGGCTTTGTCGAGGAGGTCGCGCGCGGGCTAAGACGTGCGCTTGGGCTGAACCTCTTCAACTTCGACATGATCCGGGGAGAGAGCGGCCGCTACTACCTCATCGACATTAACTACTTTCCAGGGTACGCGAAGATGCCAGGATACGAGATTGCGCTCACTGAATTCTTCGCCAAGACGCTGGACCTGCAGATCGATCTTCCGCAGCTCGAGAACACAGCACCAAGCCTAGATTGCAAAGTGCAAGAGCTCGAGTTTGCTCAGCCGGAGTATTTTCCATCGTACGTGTCGAGAGCTGCTAAAGGTTTTTAGAAGATCGGGAGATTTATTAAGGTGATCTGGCTTATTACCGTCTCGAGGGTAGGAGAATAATTAGATCCTAAGTGTGGATTGTGCAAGGGTAAATTTGTCTACATAGTATATGGTAACCATAACGAGTTTGAATTTTTTTTTCTTCTTTTAAAGTTGTGGCTAATTCTCATTCAAGTCGAGTGATGTCATCTCCACAATTTTATACTACACTAGTACAAATGCCCGTGCGTTGCAACGGGTCTTTAAATTTCATTTTTCAGTGCACATATATAATTTATAACTCAATATAAAACTTTAAAATAAATCAGGGATATCATAATGTACTACCATGTGATAATACCGGACGCAATAAGAAACATTATTGTTATGCATCTGTTTGGTTTCAAGTTCTAGATCTTTTTGTTACTCTTCCGCGCTAAGTCCCACACATGTGTTCTGGGCCGTTAGGTATAACTAAAAGAATACTTATTTCCTGATTAGTCCAAACAACACTATGATATTCATAAATATTCGGAGATAACCCTTAATCGTAGCCTTCTGTATCAAACATATAAAAGGGGTTTTGCAAACATTCGATAATGGCAGGTGTAAAAAAACTCCATCAACTGGCCAATGGTGCGGATGCTAATTTTTTTAGATAGCTATTCCTTGACCGCTCCAAAAGAGGATAACCATAACACATGCACATTTAGGTTGAGGCTGAGTGAAGATGCACGTCTAACATGCCAAATACATTGCAACCATATAATTTAAATTGTATCTATGAGTTAAATTGTAGAGCTCATCCCATAATTTATCCTCTTTAAATTGTGACCGTCTATAAAGACACCAAGAACGAATGTCCCTTTAATCATAAGTTAGTCAAATTATTATTTTTTATATTTTTTATGATGCTACTAAGTCTCATGCAACAATTTTAAATAACCCTAGCATATCTTTCCTTTTATGAAACCAAGGAATCAAGAAACACACAATTGCCGGTGAAAAAAGTGTACATTGACATAACCATAACAAAAATATGTGTGTAATATCATCCGAAATTACAATTAACACCCCAATCACATAATGAGGCCCTTCTCGAGCAGCTCGAATCAAACATGTCACTCCTTGATAACCAAAAATACAATATTCAACACTTTACCAACCACTCACCCTCCATGTCACCACTATGACGGTAGCTCCACCGGCTACATGCAAGAAACATCACACTAATGTATACATCCAAAAACTTAACCAACTATTATAAAACTGAAATAATACAAATGAAACTTCAAAATATCCATGTTTATAAAACTGAAATAACACGAATGCAACTTCAAAATATCCCATGTATCTCAAACGGGCTAATTCCTATATATACCTTTTAGTCATTGATCAAACACCAGGGCGGAGCAAGTCCACAAATAAAACAGATGCTCCAGGCAACTAACTAAACCAAATTAAAATCACATAATGCTTCTCAGCCAATGGTAGACCCATCAAATAATTATAGGTTGCATACTCTCAAAGGCATTTAAGACCTAAGATTTATTAAATACACTATGCATAAATTTCAGTCAGATCAAGGTTTCATTCTACTTCCTCAGCATACAACTCTCCATCACTTGGAGCCTCGAATTAACTATTAAGAAACTGATTCACACCATGGTTTCCACAAAGAATTTACCACACTCGGAGAATTGAGTTGACAATAACTATTTCCTAAAAACATATGTAGTACATACATTACAGGCATGGAAATTTTTGTCTCTAAGGATTAATCACTGTAAGGAAGATTTACATATGAAGACAGTTGGTTAGATATTAAAGAAGAAGAAAAGTGTGGCATCCCCACCTACAAAATGTAATAATGCATGCCTAACTTCTTGTTGATGTTGATCGATGTACTTATGAACACCAATCATATCATGGTTCAGCCGTTTTGCAAGCCATCCACGATATCCTATTCTCTCTAATTTCAACGCGTTGTCAGCAGTTGATGTATATATTTGTGTTCTTGATTAGTATCTCGATCACATATAACTGAACAGATCTAAAGTGTCAGATTAAGTTCCCCCTCAAGCTACATGATAAAAAGGCAGACACAGGTTCAGAGCGAGAAGACAAATAGCTTAACGGTTAACCCACAATGAGGCTGACCATTGCTCTCCTATGGGTGTTTCCTTTAACAATGGAACATCAAAAGTGTTTCAGTTATTCTAGATGGAAACACCCAACTTTCCTTTAATCATGGGAGAGAGCATCAGTTTTTCAACAATTGTGCTATTCAGACGTGGGAATTCGTTTGAGCAACTGTGTCATATGTGGCAGTATAATTTAAAAAGAAAATGTCACTTGAATATGGTAATGCCAAACGAGTAGTCAATGTGAGCTAAAGAGTCAACTCAGGCATATCATGTCATTAGTATTTGCATACTCTACTATCTCTTCCCAGCATACTTGATCAGGTCATGCACTATTATCAGAGGATTTATCTTTTGGTTATATGTAACAGAAAAATGCATTTAACTTCGGATGTTATTTATTGCATGTTACCACTTGCCACAAAAATCATATTATCACAAATTTATTTGTTCAGTTAATATGTAAAATATGAGATCTCTAAAAAATATGAGAACTTACAGAATGGCAGAAACTCCACGACAGTAGCACTCCCACATAGTTTGGAGTTTCCCTTGCCCTCCAAGATCCCAAAGTTCAACTGTGACATTTCTCTTTGTGACTTTCCACATATTAAGATCACTTAGACAAACTAAGATATTAATTAAGGATAAATATGTACTCCCTCTGATCCTAAAAAATATCGGACTGTTCATTTTGTACAAATCTCCCTGTCTTTTACTCTGATTCAACCCGCACTTCAGTGTTGCTCTCGCATGCATGTGTCTGGGAAAAGCCTCTGTGCACGTGTGATGGCTAACCAGCTAACAGAGTTTGTAAGGTCTTAATTGTAAAATGAAAATGTACCAGACTTCCGACATATTTTTCGGATCGGAGGGAGTACATACAATTGGAACCATGTCCTCATTGCAGCCACGTGTATGAGAAACATACCAGATATAAATGTCAGTTTGAACGATATACGAAAGTCAATATACGAAAGTCAGTAGTAGCAAGAGCAAGGAAGTCAAATGAGATATATTACAGCATTGCTCCAAGCAGCTACAGATTACTTATTTATAGTGCAGCCTCATTTGAAACTAACAGGCTCTATTTATTTATTTATTTATTCTCTGTACATGATGCTTTGATGATTTAAATAGAGTGTGCCTCATTTTATATATAGCCAAAGACATTTGAGAGAAATAAAAAAGTCAAAGTGCTATGTATGATACCTCAGGTTGGATTACGCTACAAAATATCCAAGATCGTGGAATACAACCTAAGTTAGGTATAAATAAAACATAAAATTGGTAAATTAATTCTATCAAGAGGTCTTACAACACCCTCTAGACCACACAGGAAGGCTGGGATTTGTATATAATCTTCATAGATATCTTGAGGTAAATTAATAGTAGGTACATAAAGATGCAACTGAGAATAGATTAAGAGATTTAAACCTTCATAAGAATCTTGAGACTGCAAGAGTGATCCACCTATTCAAAATTTAAACAAGTTATGATCAGGGACTAAGGATTAAAAAAAGTATTGTCAAGTTCATTAAACTAATTGGAGTAGAAGGAAGACAAATCTGTATAAGTTTCTACCATATCAGCATATCAGCATGGCTATGAAGTTCTGGGAAAACATCTTACACTTTGTTCCTCAGCATGATAATGAGAATGATTCATGAACTGAAAGTAAAGATCAAACCCTTACGGTAACTGAATGTACGGATGATATAGCCCTACCAGTCTGCCTTGCAAAAGGTTCACGGACACTGAATCATCCGCCTATGAATTCAGTCATGAGCGTAGACATGAAAAATTAGACATGGACACTATTTGAATGCAGAACATATAAAACACAATAGGATGAACTCAGACTGACGGATCTAGTCCACATGTGATGCCCGCCGTCGACGGCCTTGGCGAGCGCCCAAGTGAGCAGTCCCGTCCCCGCCACGAGGCGAATCCGCGGCGGCTCTGCCCCACTTTCGTCCGTCCCCAACCAATTGGTGGTGGTGATGCGGAGCGTGGCAAAGTAGTCGCGGGCGGTGGCGGCCTTGGCGAGCGCACGGGGAGCAGCTCCCTCCCGCCGCCCCGGCCGCACACCCACCGGAAGTTTGGGAGGCGGACAATGGCACAGATGGGGGAGGCGGGCGATGGCTGTGATGACGCCCTCCAGGCGAGGACCTCCGAGATGCGAGGCGGGAGTTGAGAGAGGAGACTTGGGAGAGGAAGTCGGAGGACGCGGCGGCAGCCTTCATCGGCGCAGGCGCGGGAGGGAGGGCGAGAGAGGAGAGCGGCAGGGAGGCCGCTACCGGCGTGGGTCGAGAAGAGAGGAGGGAGAGATCGCTAGGTTTTTCCCGGGTTGGTTTCGCAGAGCAGAAAAAAAACGAATGGAAGAAAACCAGTGGGACGCGACGAGGACGACCAAACGGAGCGAACGACCAAGGACGACCAAAACGTATTGTGATGGCAGAATAAGGAACCACTTTAGTCTTTTTAAGTAGTAGAGAAAAATGTCACTTGAATATGGTAATGCCAAACGAGTAGTCAATGTGAGCTAAAGAGTCAACTCAGGCAAATCATGTCATTAGTATTTGCATACTCTACTATCTCTTCCCAGCATACTTGATCAGGTCATGCACTATTATCAGAGGATTTATCTTTTGGTTATATGTAACAGAAAAATGCATTTAACTTCGGATGTTATTTATTGCATGTTACCACTTGCCACAAAAATCATATTATCACAAATTTATTTGTTCAGTTAATATGTAAAATATGAGATCTCTAAAAAATATGAGAACTTACAGAATGGCAGAAACTCCACGACAGTAGCACTCCCACATAGTTTGGAGTTTCCCTTGCCCTCCAAGATCCCAAAGTTCAACTGTGACATTTCTCTTTGTGACTTTCCACATATTAAGATCACTTAGACAAACTAAGATATTAATTAAGGATAAATATGTACTCCCTCTGATCCTAAAAAAATGTCGGACTGTTCATTTTGTACAAATCTCCCTGTCTTTTACTCTGATTCAACCCGCACTTCAGTGTTGCTCTCGCATGCATGTGTCTGGGAAAAGCCTCTGTGCACGTGTGATGGCTAACCAGCTAACAGAGTCTGTAAGGTCTTAATTGTAAAATGAATATGTACCAGACTTCCGACATATTTTTCGGATCGGAGGGAGTACATACAATTGGAACCATGTCCTCATTGCAGCCACGTGTATGAGAAACATACCAGATATAAATGTCAGTTTGAACGATATACGAAAGTCAATATACGAAAGTCAGTAGTAGCAAGAGCAAGGAAGTCAAATGACAGCTAATGGGTCGAAAGATGGCTCCGCTCCGCTCCCCTCCGCTCCCCTCTCCCCGCGCCTAACCTAGCCTCGCCGCGCCCCCTCCTCCTCCGTTGAGCCCCGCCGGCGTCCCCCGCCCCGCCATGACGACCTCCGACGTGCCCTCCGGCTCCGGCGCTAGCCGCTGGCTGGACTCCGGCAGCGACTCCGGCTCCTCGACGCGCTCCTACTGCGACGTCGCGAGCAGCGCGTCCCCACACCCGCGCCGCGCTCCGTCCGGCCCCCTCGCGCCGCCGCCGCCCCCGCCGCCGGCCGCTGGACCTGCGGCTCGCGTCTCTGCGCAGGCCCGGCTCGGCCCGCGCTCGGAGGTCCACCGCGTGCGCGACGGCGCCCAGGTCGACGCCGACGGGTTCCAACACCCCCGGCGACGCCACCGGCAGCGCCGCCCCCGCCGCGACCCCGCGCCCTCGCCGCGTCTCGCTGATGGCGTGTATTTCACACGTTCGTTGGGCAACCCCAAGAGGAAGGTATGATGAGCACAGCAGCAAGTTTTCCCTCAGAAAGAAACCAAGGTTTATCGAACCAGGAGGAGCCAAGAAGCACGTTGAAGGTTGATGGCGGCGAGATGTAGTGCGGCGCAACACCGGAGATTCGGCGCCAACGTGGAACCTGCACAACACAACCAAACTACTTTGCCCCAACGAAACGGTGAGGTTGTCAATCTCACCGGCTTGTCTGTAACAAAGGATTAACCGTATTGTGTGGAATATGATTGTTTGCGAGAGAAAACAGTAGAACAAGTATTGCAGTAGATTGTATTTCGAGTAAAGAGAATTGGACCGGGGTCCACAGTTCACTAGAGGTGTCTCTCCCATAAGACGAACAGCATGTTGGGTGAACAAATTACAGTTGGGCAATTGACAAATAAAGAGAGCATGACCATGCACATACATATTATGATGAGTATAGTGAGATTTAATTGGGCATTACGACAAAGTACATAGACCGCCATCCAACTGCATCTATGCCTAAAAAGTCCACCTTCGGGTTATCATCCGAACCCCTCCAGGTATTAAGTTGCAAAGCAACAGACAATTGCATTAAGTATGGTGCGTAATGTAATCAACAACTACATCCTTAGACATAGCATCAATGTTTTATCCCTAGTGGCAACAAGCACAACACAACCTTAGAACTTTCTATCATCGTCCCAGTGTCAATGCGGGCATGAACCCACTATCGAGCATAAGTACTCCCTCTTGGAGTTAAAAGCATCTACTTGGCCGGAGCATCTACTAATAACGGAGAGCATGCAAGATCATAAACAACACATAAGCATAACTTTGATAATCAACATAACAAGTATTCTCTATTCATCGGATCCCAACAAACGCAACATATAGAATTACATATAGATGATCTTGATCATGATAGGCAGCTCACAAGATCCGACAATGATAGCACAATGGGGAGAAGACAACCATCTAGCTACCGCTATGGACCCATAGTCCAGGGGTAGACTACTCACTCATCACTCCGGAGGCGACCATGGCGGTGTAGAGTCCTCCGGGAGATGATTCCCCTCTCCGGCAGGGTGCCGGAGGCGATCTCCGGGATCCCCCGAGATGGGATCGGCGGCGACGGCGTCTCGGTAATGTTTTCCGTATCGTGGCTCTCGGTACCGGGGGTTTCGTCACGGAGGCTATTTGTAGGCGGAAGGGCAGGTCAAGAGGCGGCACGGGGGCCCACACCACAGGCCGGCGCGGCTAAGGGGGGCCGCGCCGCCTAGGGTTTGGCGCCCCTGTGGCCCCTCTTCGTCTCTCCTTCGGACTTCGGAAGCTTCGTGAGAAAATAGGCCTCCGGGCTTTTATTTCGTCCAATTCCGAGAATATTTCTTTACTAGGATTTCTGAAACCAAAAACAGCGAAACAACAGAATCGGCACTTCGGCATCTTGTTAATAGGTTAGTTCCAGAAAATGCACGAATATGGCATAAAGTGTGCATAAAACATGTAGATAACATCAATAATGTGGCATGGAACACAAGAAATTATCGATACGTTGGAGACGTATCAGCATCCCTAAGCTTAGTTCTCGCTCGTCCCGAGCAGGTAAAACGATAACAAAGATAATTTCTGGAGTGACATGCCATCATAAACTTGATCATACTATTTGTAAAGCATATGTAGTGAATGCAGCGATCAAAACAATGTGTATGACATGAGTAAACAAGTGAATCATAAAGCAAAGACTTTTCATGAATAGCATTTCAAGACAAGCATCAATAAGTCTTGCATAAGAGTTAACTCATAAAGCAATAATTCAAAGTAAAGGTATTGAAGCAACACAAAAGAAGATTAAGTTTCAGCGGTTGCTTTCAACTTGTAACATGTATATCTCATGGATATTGTCAACATAGAGTAACATAATAAGTGCAATAAGCAAGTATGTAAGAATCAATGCACAGTTCACACAAGTGTTTGCTTCTTGAGGTGGAGAGAAATAGGTGAACTGACTCAACATTGAAAGTAAAAGAATGGTCCTCATAGAGGAAAAGCATCGATTGCTATATTTGTGCTAGAGCTTTGATTTTGAAAACATGAAACAATTTTGTCAACGGTAGTAATAAAGCATATGCATCATGTAAATTATATCTTATAAGTTGCAAGCCTCATGCATAGTGTACTAATAGTGCTCGCACCTTGTCCTAATTAGCTTGGACTACCTGGATTATCACCGCAATACATATGCTTTAACCAAGTATCACAAAGGGGTACCTCTATGCCGCCTGTACAAAGGTCTAAGGAGAAAGCTCGCATTTGGATTTCTCGCTTTTGATTATTCTCAACTTAGACATCCATACCGGGACAACATAGACAACAGATAATGGACTCCTCTTTTAATGCTTTAAGCATTCAACAACAATTAATTCTTTTCTCATTAGAGATTTGAGGATGTTTGTCCAAAACTGAAACTTCCACCATGGAACATGGCTTTAGTTAGCGGCCCAATGTTCTTCTCTCACAATATGCATGCTCAAACCATTCAACTCAGTGTAGATCGCCCTTACTTCGGACAAGACGAACATGCATAGCAACTCACATGAAATTCAACAACGAGTTGATGGCGTTCCCAGTAAACATGGTTATCGCACAACAAGCAACTTGATAAGAGATAAAGTGCATAATTACATATTCAATATCACAATAGTTTTTAAGCTATTTGTCCCATGAGCTATATATTGCAAAGGTGAATGATGGAATTTTAAAGGTAGCACTCAAGCAATTTACTTTGGAATGGCTGGAAAATACCATGTAGTAGGTAGGTATGGTGGACACAAATGGCATAGTGGTTGGCTCAAGTATTTTGGATGCATGAGAAGTATTCCCTCTCGATACAAGGTTTAGGCTAGCAAGGTTATTTGAGGCAAACACAAGGATGAACTAGTACAGCAAAACTCACATAAAAGACATATTGAAAGCATTATAATACTCTATACCGTCTTCCTTGTTGTTCAAACTCAAAACTAGAAATTATCTAGACCTTAGAGAAACCAAATATGCAAACCAAATTTTAGCATGCTCTATGTATTTCTTCATTAATGGGTGCAAAGCATATGATGCAAGAGCTTAAACATGAGCACAACAATTGCCAAGTATCACATTACCCAAAACATTTATAGCAATTACTACATGTATCATTTTCCAATTCCAACCATATAACAATTTAACGAAGGAGAAACTTCGCCATGAATACTATGAGTAGAAACCAAGGACATATTTGTCCATATGCTACAGCGGAGTGTGTATCTCTCCCATAAAGTGAATGCTAGGATCCATTTTATTCAAACAAAACAAAAACTAAAACAAAACGACGCTCCAAGAAAAAGCACATAAGATGTGGCCGAATAAAAATGTAGTTTCAGGGGAGGAACCTGATAATTTGTTGATGAAGAAGGGGATGCCTTGGGCATCCCCAAGCTTAGACGCTTGAGTCTTCTTGATATATGCAGGGGTGAACCACCGGGTGCATCCCCAAGCTTAGAGCTTTTCACTCTCCTTGATCATGTTGCATCATACTCCTCTCTTGATCCTTGAAAACTTCCTCCACACCAAACTCGAAACAACTCATTAGAGGGTTAGTGCACAATATAAATTGACATATTCAGAGGTGACACAATCATTCTTAACACTTCTGGACATTGCATAATGCTACTGGACATTAGTGGATCAAAGAAATTCATCCAACATAGCGAAAGAGGCAATGCGAAATAAAAGGCAGAATCTATCAAAACAGAACAGTTCGTATTGACGAATTTTAAAATGGCACCAGACTTGCTCAAATGAAAATGCTCAAATTGAATGAAAGTTGCGTACATATCTGAGGATCATGCACGTAAATTGGCATAATTTTCTGAGCTTCCTGCAGGGCAGTGGGCTCAGATTCGTGACAGCAAAGAAATCTGGAGCTGCGCAGTAATCCAAATCTAGTACTTACTTTTCTATCAACGGCTTAACTTGGCACAACTAAACACAAAACTAAGATAAGTAGAGGTTGCTACAGTAGTAAACAACTTCCAAGACACAAAATAAAAACAAAGTACTGTAGCAAAATAACACATGGGTTATCTCCCAAGAAGTTCTTTCTTTTTAGCCATTAAGATGGGCTCAGCAGTTTTAATGATGCACTCGCAAGAAATAGTATTTGAAGCAAAAGAGAGTATCAAGAGGCAAATTCAAAACATATTTAAGTCTAACATGCTTCCTATGCATAGGAATCTTGTAAATAAACAAGTTCATGAGGAGCAAAGTAACAAGCATAGGAAGATAAAACAAGTATAGCTTCAAAAATTTCAGCACATAGAGAGGTGTTTTAGTAACATGAAAATTTCCACAACCATATTTTCCTCTCTCATAATAACTTTCAGTAGCAACATGAGCAAACTCAACAATATAACTATCACATAAAGCATTCTTATCATGAGTCTCATGCATAAAATTATTACTCTCCACATAAGCATAATCAATTTTATTAGTTGTAGTGGGAGCAAATTCAACAAAGTAGCTATCATTATTATTCTCATCAAGTGTAGGAGGCATAGTATAATCACAACAAAATTTACTCTCCATAGTAGGTGGCACCAAAAGACCATTATTATTATTATCATAAATAGGAGGCAAAGTATCATCAAAGGAAATTTTCTCCTCAATGCTTGGGGAACTAAAAAGATCATGAAAACCAGCTTCCCCAAGCTTAGAACTTTCTACATTATTATCAACAATGGTGTTCAAAGCGTTCATACTAATATTACTACCAGCATGCAAATAAGATTCCATAGGTTTTTTAATTTTCGCATCAAACAATCCATGTTTTAAATCAGGAAATAGAATAAGAAGCTCACTCTTGTACATTATGCCAAACTAGTGTAATAAAAACATGCATGATATTAAGTGAAGTAAAACAAGTAACTAATTTTTTTGTATTTTGATATAAGTGCAGCAAACAAAGTAGTAAATAAAACTAAGCAAGACAAAAACAAAGTAAAGAGATTGAGAAGTGGAGACTCCCTTGCAGCGTGTCTTGATCTCCCCGGCAACGGCGCCGTGAAAATATGCTTGATGGCGTGTATTTCACACGTTCGTTGGGCAACCCCAAGAGGAAGGTATGATGAGCACAGCAGCAAGTTTTCCCTCGGAAAGAAACCAAGGTTTATCGAACCAGGAGGAGCCAAGAAGCACGTTGAAGGTTGATGGCGGCGAGATGTAGTGCGGCGCAACACCGGAGATTCCGGCGCCAACGTGGAACCCGCACAACACAACCAAACTACTTTGCCCCAACGAAACAGGTGAGGTTGTCAATCTCACCGGCTTGCTGTAACAAAGGATTAACCGTATTGTGTGGAATATGATTGTTTGCGAGAAAACGAGTAGAACAAGTATTGCAAGTAGATTGTATTTCAAGTAAAGAGAATTGGACCGGGGTCCACAGTTCACTAGAGGTGTCTCTCCCATAAGACGAACAGCATGTTGGGTGAACAAATTACAGTTGGGCAATTGACAAATAAAGAGAGCATGACCATGCACATACATATTATGATGAGTATAGTGAGATTTAATTGGGCATTACGACAAAGTACATAGACCGCCATCCAACCGCATCTATGCCTAAAAAGTCCACCTTCAGAGTTATCATCCGAACCCCCTCCAGTATTAAGTTGCAAAGCAACGGACAATTGCATTAAGTATGGTGCGTAATGTAATCAACAACTACATCCTTAGACATAGCATCAATGTTTTATCCCTAGTGGCAACAGAGACAACACAACCTTAGAACTTTCTCGTCACTCGTCCTGGTGTCAATGCGGGCATGAACCCACTATCGAGCATAAGTACTCCCTCTTGGAGTTAAAAGCATCTACTTGGCCGGAGCATCTACTAATAACGGAGAGCATGCAAGATCATAAACAACACATAAGCATAACTTTGATAATCAACATAACAAGTATTCTCTATTCATCGGATCCCAACAAACGCAACATATAGAATTACATATAGATGATCTTGATCATGATAGGCAGCTCACAAGATCCGACAATGATAGCACAATGGGGAGAAGACAACCATCTAGCTACTGCTATGGACCCATAGTCCAGGGGTAGACTACTCACTCATCACTCCGGAGGCGACCATGGCGGTGTAGAGTCCTCCGGGAGATGATTCCCCTCTCCGGCAGGGTGCCGGAGGCGATCTCCGGGATCCCCCGAGATGGGATCGGCGGCGACGGCGTCTCAGTAATGTTTTCCGTATCGTGGCTCTCGGTACCGGGGGTTTCGTCACGGAGGCTATTTGTAGGCGGAAGGGCAGGTCAAGAGGCGGCACAGGGGGCCCACACCACGGCCGGCGCGGCCAAGGGGGGGCCGCGCCGCCCTAGGGTTTGGCGCCCCGTGGCCCCTCTTCGTCTCTCCTTCGGACTTCCGGAAGCTTCGTGAGAAAATAGGCCTCCGGGCTTTTATTTCGTCCAATTCCGAGAATATTTCTTTACTAGGATTTCGAAACCAAAAACAGCAGAAAACAAAGAATCGGCACTTCGGCATCTTGTTAATAGGTTAGTTCCAGAAAATGCACGAATATGGCATAAAGTGTGCATAAAACATGTAGATAACATCAATAATGTGGCATGGAACACAAGAAATTATCGATACGTTGGAGACGTATCACTCGCCCGCGCAGCCCCACCCCTGAGGAAGAAGGAGGCCTCTGCTTCCGCTGTCTGTCACCTCACCACCGCGTCCGCGACTGCACCGGCGATGTGCGCTGCAGGCTCTGCTTCGTCTCTGGCCATGCGTCACGTCAATGCGAGCTGCGACACGGCAACACCGGGGCAACGGCGCGTTCGCACGCGCTGACCACCATGGTCCCGCTCGCGGCCGCCGCGCCCAGGCCCTCTCTGCCCGCTCCTACGCCGACCCGGACAAGACCCGCCGTCGATCCCCAGGGTCCGGCGCGCGTCATCGTCTCGCGGTCTGTCGAGGTTGAGCAGGCTGAGGACGTCCTCCGTCGCGCCGTCGTCGCCACCATCACGGGCACGCGCCCCATGGTCACCGCGGAGGAGGTTGCCACTGCGATCTATGAGCAGTTCGAGCTCCGGCCCGGCGACTTCTCCGTCCACCTCCACCACCCAGAGGATTTCCTGCTCATCTTCCGGTCCATGGAGCTGAAGGACCGTCTTTCCGGCGACCACTTCCTTGGCGGCGCTGGTTACGGCTTCACGCTCTCCTTGAGGCCGTGGTGCAAGCTCGCCCATGCTGACCTGGGTTCGTTCGACTACAAGGTGGAGCTGGAGCTCCGCGGGATCCCGCCCCAAGCCTGGAACTTGTCCACGGCCGAGCACCTCCTCAACCCCAGCTGCTGGATCGAGCGCTTGCATCCCAGCACTCGCACCAGGGCCGACATGGCGGTCTTCCGGCTCGACGCCCGCACCTGCGACCCCGCCTCCATCCGCCGCCATGCCATCTTGGAAGTGGTGGAGGTCACCCCCGCTCGCCATGCCTCCCAAGCTCCCTCCATCAAGCGGCTCCTCTATCCCATCTCCATCGACATCGTCCGCTACGAAGCCGACCGTGCGCCACCACCCGATGCTCGTGATGGCGACCACCGTCGTGGGCAGGGTGACCAGACCAACCAGGATCGTGGCGGACAACCTCCCGCTGCCCAAGAACGCCGCCCGCCTTGTCGGCGTACCAGGAAGCGCCGCCGCCCCAACTCTCCCGCCGCCGGCGGACGCGCGGACGGCCTCGCCATGGACGCACTCTCCTGGCCCGCCCCTGGCCATCACCAACGCGCAGACGGGCTGGCTCTCGACGCCGCATGGGGCGCCGCCGCCGGCCACCGCCGTGGCGCGCCGCCTGGGAAGCTCCCTGCCTGCACGGACCGATCCATGGCGCCTTGGCCTGGGCACCGTGGAGCCCACCGCCGCCGTCGTCGCCACGCCAAAAAGAGAAAGGGAAAGCTTGTCTGGCGTCAGAAAGCTGTTCAAAGTGGAGACGCGGGCCCCGCCTCTGCAGACACAACGTCTCCAGACGCTCCACGCCAATCGCCACAGGCCACGCCTGTCCAAACTGCAGCTGGCTCTTGCTCTGTTTCGGCCCCGACCGGCGCTGTGTCTGCTCCTGCAAACGGGGCCCTAGCCTTGGTCCTCTTTGGCAGCTTCTCTGGTCAAGAGGCCAACGTGGCAACGTGGACCACGACCCCGCGTCGTCACCCCCGGAGCCAGTGGCTGTTGATCCCGAGCCTGGCTCCCCAGAAGCATCCAAGGAGCAAAGCATGCAAAGCGGTTTTGATGCAGCGAGGTCCCTGATTCGTAGCCAGCTACCCCACGCGCTGCGCCCGAGGCAGATCTCCTGTCGGGGCAAACCTCGTCCGCACCACCCTGTGCTGCTGCTACCCCGGGACCCGCTCGCGAGGGCGTCGCCGAAGAGGACGAGGCCAACCACATGCGCAGCTTGGCGCCAACTCCTCCTCCTTCCCGTCCCACCCGGGCCGACCCCGAAGCCCAGCCCGCCACGCCCGAGCCCACCTCGGCGGATAAGGCCCAGCCCGCCACGCCCGAGCCCACCTCGGCGCTTGCGGCCCGGAACCGCTCCCGCCTACCACCATCCGCTCCGCCGGCCGCTTCGCGTCGCCGCCGATCACCATCCGTCGCAGGAAGAAGCGGACGGCGTCCCCCGCCCCGCAGGCCCGGACCCTTGGGGATTTCCTCAAAGCCGCCACCAAGGACATCTCCGCATCTCTGCCCTGTCCCGGACGGCGCCCTCGCCGCCACGCTCCGTCCTTCTCTCCGCGACGTGGCCGCTCCGCCAAGTGTGCCGCCAAGGCAACCGCAACGAGTAGCACCACCTACCGCCGAGCGACGCGCCCGGGTCCGGGTCCTTCGCACCATCGGCATCATCGGCGTCGACCAGGTGATCACCGCCGCGGAGATGCGCGCCTATGACAGCATCTTTGCCGCGCCTCTCCCTCGCCACGTGATCGCCGCCATTGCTGCCTTGGTGAACAGAGAGCTCCCCGCCGATCTTCAGGACCAGCACACCGTCGATCTCGTGCCTAATGCATAGGAATCTCAAGATCGCCATCTGGAACGTGCGCGGCCTCAACGCCCGGGCACGCCGCACCGCTATCCGTTCCCTCATTCTCTCCTCGGGCGCGTCCATTGTATGTCTCCAAGAAACGAAAATGGAAATCATTCACTCGTACATTGTGCTCGAGACGCTTGGATCCGAGTTTGACGACTATACTTATCTCCCGGCCGAGGGCACACGTGGAGGAATCCTGCTGGCTTGGAAGAGCAGGGACGTGCGTGTCACGGACCCATTGTTCACCACCAACGCTCTCACGGCCAAGGTCACGATGGCCGAGTCCGCACCCCGGTGGATCACCGTTGTCTACGGCCCCCAAGATGATGCGGACAAGGTTGAATTCCTTAGCGAGTTGCGGCATATCCGCACCACCTGCATCGGACCCTGGCTTCTTTGCGGCGATTTCAATCTTATCTACAGGGACGAGGACAAGAATAACAACAGTCTTAATCGGCGGCTCATGGGAAAGTTTCGCCGATGCATCAACGACTTAGCCCTGAAGGAGATCTATCTCAACGGCCGTCGATACACCTGGACCAACGGCCAAGACCCACCAACCCTGGTGCTTCTTGACAGAGCCCTCTGCACCTCGGACTGGGAGGACATGATTGGCGAATGTCACCTACGTTGTCTTGCCTCTGTCCTCTCCGACCATAGTCCCTTGGTGCTCGACTGCTCTCCCTCGCCGGCCGCTCACCGACGCTTCCGCTTCGAGGAATTTTGGCTCCGCCAAGATGGATTCCATGATGTGGTCACCACGGCTTGGCACTCCGTCAATGCCATGGACCCCTTCCACCGCCTTTGGTTGAGGATTCAAGCCACTGCGAGGGCGCTGACAAGCTGGAGCGCACGCACGGTGGGAAGCGTGCGGCACAACATGGCCATTTGCCGTGAGGTGATTGAGAAACTTGACAAAGCCAGGGAAGATCGGCCTCTATCGCCCTTGGAGAGATGGCTGCACCAAAACCTCCGGGTCTCCTACCTTGGCCTCGCCTCCCTCGACCGCACCATCGCCAGGCAACGCTCCCGCCTTGCCACGCTCAAAGATGGAGAGGCCAACTCTGCCTTCTTTCATCAGCATTGCTGCTATCGCCGGCAGAAGAACATGATCTACAGTGTCCTCGTTGATGGCCACGTCCTCACAGATCACAAAGACATGGCCGAAGCCGCGTTCGCGCATTTTGACGCCATGCTCGGTACTGAGAGTGCGCGGGATGTCGCCCTCGAGTTGCAGCAGCTCATCGATCCCTCCGCGGATCTGCAGGACCTGGACGCTCCCTTCACGGAGGAGGAAATCTGGGGCGCCATCAAGCGCCTACCGGCACGGAAAGCCCCAGGGCCAGACGGTTTCACGGCCGAATTCCTGCGCGCTTGTTGGGGTATCGTCAAGAACGACATCATCCAGGCGTTTGACCAGCTCTATGCCCTCCGTGGCCGCGGCTTTCACAAGCTCAACCAGGCGCTTCTAACTCGCTGCCCAAGAAACCGGATGCTGCGACGATGAGCGAGTACGAGCCGATCGGCTTGATTCACCTTGTGGCAAAACTCTTCGCCAAAACGCTCTCGCTCCGCCTCGCCCCCAAGCTCGACACTCCGGTCGGCAAGAATCGAATGCCTTCATCTCCGGCCGCAGCTTACACGACAACTTCGTCCTCGTCGGGCAATCTGCTCGCCTCCTTCACCAGCCTGCGCGAGCCCCGTGTGCCGCTAAAGCCGGACCTCGCCCGCGCCTTCGACTCCGTCTCATGGCCTTTCCTCTTCGAGGTGCTGCGCCGGTACGGCTTCCCCGACAGATTCTCGGACCGGCTCGCCCTCCTCCTCAGCTCGGCAAGCACCAGGGTGCTCATCAATGGCGAGCCTGGCCCTCCCATATGGCACCGCCGTGGCTTGAGACAGGGAGACCCCCTCTCCCCGCAGCTGTTCGTGTTGGCCGTCGACGTGCTGAGCCGGCTCTTTAGGCGCGCCACCGAAGTGGGCATCCTCAAGGACTTGCACCCCCGCCGCCGCATCCCCGGGATTTCTCTCTACGCCGACGACGTCGTCCTCTTCTGCCACCCTTCGTGCGATGACATAGCCGCCATCAAGGAGATCCTACTGCTGTTTGGACGCGCCTCCGGCCTCCTGGTCAACTATGGCAACAGCTTCGCTGCCCTTATCAACGGCACAGACGAGGACACCGCCGTGGTCACCACCGGCCTGGGCTGCCCCTTGACAACTATGCCTATGTCTTACCTGGGCATCCCCTTGACGATTAGGAGACCGACATGCGCGCAGCTTCAACCCCTCGTGGACCGCATCGCCGCACGTCTCCCAACTTGGAAGGCGCACCTCATGGACAAGGCTGGTAGGCTGAAGCTGGTCAAGGCGGTGCTATGCGCCATCCCCATTCACCAGCTCCTTGTTTACGCGCCACCAAAGAAGATCATCAAGCAAATTGAGAAGATCCAGAGGGGCTTCCTATGGGCTGGACGCAAAGAAGCTAACGGTGGCAGCTGCCATGTCAATTGGAACAGGGTTTGCCGGCCCATCCAATTTGGCGGTCTCGGCGTCCAGAACATGGCCAAAGCCGGCCTCGCGTTGCGCCTGAGGTGGCTCTGGTTCAGCCGCACCGACACGTCGAAAGCATGGCATGGGCTCGACCTGCAGTTCTCTGCCGAGGAGCGTGCCCTCTTCTTCGCCTCCACAACCATATCCCTCGGCGATGGACACTCGACGCGGTTTTGGGAGGACCGCTGGATCGACGGCAGGTCTGTCAGCGAGATCATGCCGCGCCTTTACGCCTGCATCCCCAAGCGCCGGAGGCGCGCCACTACCGTTGCTTAGGGCCTGCAAAACCGCCAATGGGTTCGGGACATACACGGCACCCTGGGTATCGAGGAAATCGGCGACTATCTGTTGCTCTGGAGGAGACTCGAGCACGTCCAGCTTTCTGACCAGGCCGACACCATGGTGTGGAAGTGGACCAGCAACGGATCCTACTCGGCAAGTTCCTGTTACAGAGCCACCTTTCATGGATCCCTGCTCTGTGATGCCTGGCAGCTTACCTGGAAGACTTGGGCACCTCACAGTGTCAAATTCTTCCATTGGTTGGCACACCTGGATAGATGCTGGACGGCCGAGCGTCTGCAACGACGAGGTCTCCCGCACCATGCTAAGTGCTTGCTCTGCGACCAGGAGATGGAAACTATACAGCACCTCTTCATCGGCTGCAGCTTCGCTCGTCAGGTGTGGGTTGACATCCTCTCCTGGCTTCGCGCCACCTGTAGACCACCTGCCCAGGATGACTCCTTGCTCTCCTGGTGGCTCCAAGCTAGGAAAACCACACCCAAAACCCTGCGCAAAGGTCTCGCCTCAATGACGCTGCTCATTCCGTGGATGATCTGGAAGGAACGCAATGGCTGCGTCTTCGACGGCGCAACCCCTCCGTCCCTGGTGTGGTCACCAAGATCCGTGATGAAGCAAGCACCTGGGCAAGAGCTGGAGCACGAGGCCTGCGCGTCGTCTTGCCGAGCACCTGGGATGTACATTGATTTTTTGCTTGTTTTTGTTTTTGCTTGTCCCCTGTTCTGCCCCTTCCGCGGGTTGTAACTGTTGAACTTATGCTCTCCTTCTTTTCAATGCAATGAAACGCAAAGGCTTTTTGCGTTTTCTCGAAAAAAAAAATGAGATATATTACAGCATTGCTCCAAGCAGCTACAGATTACTTATTTATAGTGCAGCCTCATTTGAAACTAACAGGCTCTATTTATTTATTTATTTATTCTCTGTACATGATGCTTTGATGATTTAAATAGAGTGTGCCTCATTTTATATATAGCCAAAGACATTTGAGAGAAATAAAAAAGTCAAAGTGCTATGTATGATACCTCAGGTTGGATTACGCTACAAAATATCCAAGATCGCGGAATACAACCTAAGTTAGGTATAAATAAAACATAAAATTGGTAAATTAATTCTATCAAGAGGTCTTACAACACCCTCTAGACCACACAGGAAGGCTGGGATTTGTATATAATCTTCATAGATATCTTGAGGTAAATTAATAGTAGGTACATAAAGATGCAACTGAGAATAGATTAAGAGATTTAAACCTTCATAAGAATCTTGAGACTGCAAGAGTGATCCACCTATTCAAAATTTAAACAAGTTATGATCAGGGACTAAGGATTAAAAAAAGTATTGTCAAGTTCATTAAACTAATTGGAGTAGAAGGAAGACAAATCTGTATAAGTTTCTACCATATCAGCATATCAGCATGGCTATGAAGTTCTGGGAAAACATCTTACACTTTGTTCCTCAGCATGATAATGAGAATGATTCATGAACTGAAAGTAAAGATCAAACCCTTACGGTAACTGAATGTACGGATGATATAGCCCTACCAGTCTGCCTTGCAAAAGGTTCACGGACACTGAATCATCCGCCTATGAATTCAGTCATGAGCGTAGACATGAAAAATTAGACATGGACACTATTTGAATGCAGAACATATAAAACACAATAGGATGAACTCAGACTGACGGATCTAGTCCACATGTGATGCCCGCCGTCGACGGCCTTGGCGAGCGCCCAAGTGAGCAGTCCCGTCCCCGCCACGAGGCGAATCCGCGGCGGCTCTGCCCCACTTTCGTCCGTCCCCAACCAATTGGTGGTGGTGATGCGGAGCGTGGCAAAGTAGTCGCGGGCGGTGGCGGCCTTGGCGAGCGCACAGGGGAGCAGCTCCCTCCCGCCGCCCCGGCCGCACACCCACCGGAAGTTTGGGAGGCGGACAATGGCACAGATGGGGGAGGCGGGCGATGGCTGTGATGACGCCCTCCAGGCGAGGACCTCCGAGATGCGAGGCGGGAGTTGAGAGAGGAGACTTGGGAGAGGAAGTCGGAGGACGCGGCGGCAGCCTTCATCGGCGCAGGCGCAGGAGGGAGGGCAGAGAGGGAGAGCGGCAGGGAGGCCGCTACCGGCGTGGGTCGAGAAGAGAGGAGGGAGAGATCGCTAGGTTTTTCCCGGGTTGGTTTCGCAGGCAGATAAAAAAACGAATGGAAGAAAACCAGTGGGACGCGACGAGGACGACCAAACGGAGCGAACGACCAAGGACGACCAAAACGTATTGTGATGGCAGAATAAGGAACCACTTTAGTCTTTTTAAGTAGTAGAGATTAGCATTTTTTTAGGGTAAACGGTAGGTGTTCTACCAAATCAATTAAGAGAAGAAAAATGTTTGCTCAGCCGGAGATTTTTTCATCGTACGTGTCGAGAGCTGCTAAAGGTTTTTAGAAGATTGGGAGAGTTTTTAAGGCGCTCTCGCCTACCCTCCCAAGGGTGGGAGAATAAGTAGATCCTAACTATCGATTGTGCAAGGGTAGGGGAATAATTAGATCCTAACCATCAATTGTGCAAGGGTAAATTTGTCTACATATATATGGTAGCCATAACGAGTTTAATTTTTTTCCCATCTATATATCCAAGGTTTTAAATAGCGAGCTATAGCGTTTTCTTCATCATGCCGCTAAGGATACTAGCGGGTCGAATACCCTTAAATAGCATACTATAGCAGCGAATTAGTGGCGCTATAGCTTTTTTTCGCGTGTTTCCACTAAATGGCTTAGTGTGCTGTTTAAACTATGCTTCTAAGGCTGTGGCTAATTCTCATTCCAGTCGAGTGTGATGTCATCTCCACAATTTTACACTACATTAACAATTTTTACCAACTGAATGTTTTGTATGCCTCGATAATTTTTTGCAGCCTCACTTGCAACTTAAAATTCTCAGTTGCAATCCTCTCGTAACGGAAAAATCTCAGTTGCAACCGCAATTGCGACTAAAAATTCTTGGTTGCAACTTCACTTACAACTGCAAAATCAGTTGCAACCCTATTTGCAACTCTTAGGGCTTATGAATCGTGATACAAATCTGACACTCCTGAATGAAATGAGCTCTAACTTAATTTTCGGTCGAATGAGAATTGACAAAACCATTTTCTAAAGATTTAATGTTCACTCCTTCCAAATATAGAGATCTTCATATGCAATATTTCTTGGTTCGGTGTAAGGTATGACATGCATACTTGCCTCTCTTTTGAAATATGCTTATTCATTTTCTTTTACCATTTGATGATTTTTTTTAGATGACCATTTGATGATTCGTACAAGAGAAATAGACAATCAAAGAAATAAGATATGCATGATAAATTACAGTCCTAATTAACGCTATTTCTAGGCCTGCTACAACCACAAATACTAGGCTTCTTAATTACCAAGCCGGTGTCGAAAAGAAAGAACCCAACCCGCACTACCTAACCATCATCCTCTGATCCTCTCACTAGTACATAACGACTCTAAGTGCATCCTATCGAACACGGGACAAACATCAGGAATGGCGAAAAACATTCCCTTGTGTGTGATGTTTCCCCTTTCCGGGTTTTTTTTGTGTGTGTGTGATTAGCTAGGTACAACAAAAATGGGCGACTCGGGACCTGCCACTTTCAGCTTTGCTCTGAGCTCAACATACTTGCGAACAATATCTCTTTATCTCTAGTGCAGGTTTTCTTGATCCCATGGTTGAAACTTGGGCAAGCCTTGGACATGAACTTTCTTACCCCCCAACCGCTCACCGGTTCCAAAAGACCACTCATCTTCTATCACCATTTCAGCAAAAGCCTGCCTTCCGGACCGAACCTCCATGTACCAATATCATCCACAGTCATTTCAAAGTACCTTGAGTGGGATCATTGGCATCCCTATGTGGATTATGCTTGCAAGTAGTCAACGGATCATTGGCATCTCTATGTGGATTATGCTTGCAAGTAGTCAACTGATTCTTGGTGGCGGGTGATCCATTGGAGGATGAATTGGCTTTCAGCACTATTTGTACTTTGCCCGATGCCAGAATGTTCTTCTATTGTTGATCATGATGAAATGGTTCGCCACTTCTGATCTTGATGAAAAAGTTACCTTGACGTTGCCACAAGAGAAAAAACCACACCAAACTCCTTAGATCCTACGGTGGACAAAAAAAAAACTTCAGTTTTTACCATGACAGTAGTGCAGGTTACAAAGAAGACAATTTTTTACATTTACCATCCTGGCCCGTCTAGCTCAGTTGGTAGAGCGCAAGGCTCTTAACCTTGTGGTCGTGGGTTCGAGCCCCACGGTGGGCGCTTTCCACTTTTTGAGCCTTCGGGTTGAGGACGCAGTTAGGGCTTCTTTTTTTTTTTTGTCTTCGGATCGAATTGGCGAAAGCTTACTTAGGCATGTGAAGATATTTATGCACTTATTTTATTCTTTTGTTTGATGAATTGGCGAAAGCTTACTTAGGCATGTGAAGATACAACAAAAAATACATTTGCACTCTTCAAAAATGGACCTCCTTGGCTAATCCGTGAGCAAAATGTCGACTCTAGTCTGAGCTAAAACGATGGACAGTGTCCCGGCATGGCTATCGAGCTTGACTGCTTGAGGTTCGCCGTAATGGGCACGGGAAGTTTAGGGTCTGTTTGGTTCCCAGCCACAGTTTGCCAAGCCTAACTTTGGCAAGTGTGGCAGCCACAAAAGTGTGGCTATGATTTTGGAAGCCACAAAGTGTGGCAAAAGTTGGCAAAAAATTCACTCTATGACAAGTGGGCCATATGATTAGTGAAGTGTGGTAGCTCTAAAGTGTGGCAAGAACCAAACACATGCCAAATTGCCAAACTTTGGCTTGGCAAAGTGTGGCTAGGAACCAAACAGGCCCTTAATACATGACATGACAGAGCATGATTCTGTATGAACACAGGGTCATGTCTGATGATCCAGAGAGTGGAGAGCACATATATGCTTTACTTAAATCTAGTAAATCATGCCGAGAAAGCAGCGGTGGAGGCTCGTTACAAAGTTGTTCGAAGACAATATATATTTGTTTGCTTTCTGAACCTACGCAAAGTTGGTGCTCTTCGTCCTCTTTAAAATAATCTACATTCTCCAAGCACAGTCAGCGACAAGGGCTTTATTTGTTATCAGAAGTATTCCTGTCTCTAGCTAAGCCTCTAGATTTGCTTAGCTCAGAGTTTTTGGAACTTAATTTGCTCCCTTGCATTTGGACCTTTGTGTGCTTGTTTACTTCATTTGTTTTATGCATGTCCCTCTTACTGGAGATGTGGAGATCTAATAGCATGCTACTTACTGTCTTTTTCATCTCTCGCAGGTTGTATTGTGTACATTTTGAAAGGATTTCTGCAACTCTACTCTAATTTCTGTCAGTCAAAATGCTCATACATGTGGATCCAGGTGGTAGAATATGCATACCCGTCTTAGTATTTTAGATATGCTATCAGATGGACAACCAGACATACAGTTGCTGGTGACATATTTCTTTTCTTTTTCCACAAATGGTTGCCAGCCAGACACGGCTCACGCATATCCAGTCCAGCAGTGCAAGTACAGGGGCATGTGAAAGCGATTAGTCTCCAATCATTTGCACCCTCACACTAGTTAGAGCTCTTAATATTTTAAGCATTCCGTATTTTCCAGGAGTGCCATATAAAATGGATGCTGACTGCCTCTGCCAACTAATGTTTCCAGGTATATGCATTTCTGGTTGGTAGCCTGGTAGGTAGAGTATATCTGTTTTTGAATGACAAGGTAGAGTATATTAGTATTATATCTTTATGTAGACGGTATAGCGTAGTTAAATTTGTTGGACAAGATCGACACCTCACGCGTTGCAGCATGATCCCTCTTTAGAGAATCTATTTTGCTACCAATAAAAGAGGAAATGCATTTTTTTTATCTAAATAGCATGCACATTACATTTATTCGAAGTGAAATGGTTGTGCATTTGATGAACTAAATATCGCAGATTTAGGAAAGTACCCAACTTTTTTTGCCTATAAGGTGAAATCAGTGGTCTCGAAGAATTAATGATGTGGATAGTTTGTGTAAATAGATTGACTATCATAATTATCATTAGAGAGGTTTTGCTTTATAGGAAGTACATATTCATGTCAAAGTATGTGCATATGAGTGATACCGCACCTTATGTGATACCATGATACCACTCCTTAAATTCAAATTTGCAAGTGTAAAAAAATTTAAAATAAATTTATGGGTGTTGACAAGATGTGTGTTTATATTGCCAAAAAATTCACACTAAATTATTAATGAACATAGGGAAACAAAAAAAAGAAAAATAAAACACAATTTACACATACTTCGACATGAATATGATGTCGAGGAACAATTTTTTTTGTTGGATTATCTTTTTTTTTTGTTTCTCTGAGTGTATTTAGTATTTGGTTCTGTAAATTGTAGGGATTGTAGACACACAGAACATCTAGAAATTTATTTTAGAAAATTTTGAAACTTAGTGGTATCATATAAGGTGCGATATCACTAGATATTCTCCCATTACGGAATTTGTATATGAGGATGGCAAAAGGAGAATTTTTGCAGAAAGTATGTCCTAATTTCTCGACAAAAAAATTTGGGTCGATGCAGTCTACTCCCCAACTACTTTGTGCAATATCTCATCTTATAAATTCTATTTGTCCTGGCAAAAGAGAACGAAGAAAAAAAATCCGATAAATCTAGTTGACCCAGGGCAAGGGAGCGCTTGCTTCCTTTTCAAAAAAAAAAAATTCCATCCTTCTGAAATACCCAAAAAGGAACAGTTATAGGCTCCAACTACAAGCTAATCGACATTTTTCCAGCTAATTTGCTGCAAGAGAAATACGGTTAGGTGTCTCCCTCGGATGAAATATCATGGCAATGGCATTCCAGCTGTTCAAGAAGACAGTTTGATTGGATGCGCAGGTCTCCATCTGTGGACGCAGCACAATGCATTTCTCGACCACATGCGCAGTCGGCGACGTTCATCTATTCTATTACTCGTACAACACATTCTGCATATTCGAAATATTTTAATGGAGACGAGGACAAACCGCTTGATTGTAGCAAATCCCATCAGAAGAGAGTAAAACGATCAAGAAGTTGTTACTGTACAAACATTTAAAAATTAGCTGCACGGGAGATCCTATCAGTTTACAGCGCGGTAATCAAGATGCACCAGGCGACTATCCGGTGCATGCAGCCCGTTAGGCAACGGTAAACAGCGATAGTAAAAAATACCCTCTTGCTTATTTTCAATTTTATGTTTTCTCAAAATAGGCCAAATAGTTCATGAGATAGAAGTGGTTAGAACGTTTTTTTAATAAGTGGTTAGAACGCTTTCTTGCAGGTTAGGGAGACCTACATCGGCACAAGACGTTTTTACGCCTACGAGTATATGGTTCTGCTTTTTTTAATGTGTTTTAAACGTATTTTCAAATGTTAAAAAGTCTGACAGAAATTGTGTGTACATTTCAACGTTCTATGTGCTCGTAAGTCGTTTCATAAAAAACCAACATTGTTTACGTCACGTGTAAATAAGATAAAATTCGATGCTAAAAATAGTTCTTAATGATACATTTCTGTATCTTTTTTAGACAAGAAACAAAACAATGTCATTTAAAAAAATGGCGTGCACATATAAAATATCGACATGTATGCTTGATTTTTTATATTTTAAATATTTTTTCGTATGTATACATGGGATCAAAAGTGTATTTCCTATATCGTACCAAAATGTCGTCTGGTTCTAGCACATACTCCCTCGGTTCAATGAAAGTTGTCTAAAATTTATCAAAATTTATACGTATCTATATGCTACTACTTATAAATTTACACGTAGTATTTAGTATCCAGATTATCTAAATTTAGACAAATTTTATATAACTTTGATGAGATGGGGTAAATAGTATGGTCGTGTTCGTTGTGTGGGATGAAATCTGATTTGCTGAAAACGACGGTCCTCTCTTTTATCATTTTGCTTCTGTTTTTGGCTGAGAACAAAATCACGGCACCAGAAAAAGAAGAGCACATAGAGCAGCGTTGAGCGTTGCACTTCCGCAGCAGCGCGTTTGGAATCGGCGGGCAGACGCGTCTTGGAAGGATCTGGTCTATGCAATTACTAGTCGACAACTGGGTACTCGGTACTCCCACCAAAGTCTTTTGCTTAGCCTTAACACGCACGGTAATGGAGATGGCACTGGGGTACTAGTATTTTGCAGTGGTTACTCTCGCAACGTACACCAGGATAAATGCATGTTTGTACCTGCTTTACATCATGCCAAATGTGCTAAATATGAGTAGTACATGAGAAGACATACGTTGTTGGATGGTCAGGACAGTGACATCCCTAAACCCATTAGAGTTCAAACCTCAATTTGGCATTCTTTCAGAGAGAGGCGATGTTTTCGTCGATAGCAAGTTATTTGTGATGACTTCGTCAATTTCAAGGCCTGCTGAATTAGTTTCTTGGTGTCAGTTTCTCGGAGTTGCTCATAGGAGTATGGTATGGATGCATTCATAGATGTGAGTGTATGTACGTATTTGTACTGCGTTTCGCAAAAAAAAAAGATCTACATAGAAACTATCTTTTTAAGAGATGACATGTGTGCGCCACCTTCAGATCTCTTTGACTTGCATTATTTGAATAGTAAAACACATGATATAATATCATATCACCCAAATTATATGTTTCTCATGTTCGGTTCTTTAGTTGAACCAGAGTGAAAAACGAAAGAGGGCATTATCAATTCACATGTTTCTAAACCCAAAGATTAAAAAAGAATCAATAGAGTGCCATGTCATTCTAAAACCTTCATGATTAGGAAACTAGATGAATTTACATCAAGTGTGTTTGCATCACAAGAAAAACCAAAAGAACTACTCCCTTTGGCCCAAATTACTTATCAGCAGCCCATCATTGATTACAAACATGTGTGCCCAACGACCGCAACAACTAATTGAAGTTGGAGGGAGTATAAAGAGATGTTTGGGTGAATGGAGAATCTCAATTCTTGAAAAACAAATTCCCTATTTGTAAGAAAGTTATACAAACCGAAGACCATAGATGCATGATCACTAGGGTATCGCTGCTTAAACCAAGATGAATTCCTAGCCTTCCAAACCGCTAATGATCCTGACTCGCTAAGACAGATCGTGCATTTCTTGTTACACAGACTGATGATCACATAGCACAATATTTTTCGAAGATGGCGCTAATATAGCTCCCAGCCTTATGACGTGTCACGTATGTACAAGTGGCATGAGTAAGTGTTGCCATGTGAATTGATGCGAAGTGACTCTAGAGAAGTTTCACACTAATGTCCTCATAGAAATGAACATGTTAGGGTATGTACAATGGTAGGGAAGATATGTCTTCTCTTAGTAGTCCACTGTCATTTAGTGAAGATGATAAATATTTTAGGGGTATAATACATTATCTCTTATTGTCTCCCTTACAATAAATGAGAATTAATTAGTTGTAGTAGAAAAGTGTGTGGCTAGTGAAGACAAGTCATACAATGAGGAAAATAGTCTTCTCTTATTCATAATAAGAGATCATCCTTTCACTAAGGGAAGACAACATTCTCTTTCTCTTCTCTTTTCTCCAACTAAACAAAAAATCCTATGTGGCAAGTGTAAGAAAATGCTGATGTCATCTCGTTATACCTGCCCTTATGCCCATTTTCCTTTTAGAAACTGTTGAACCAAAAGTATATTCTATGCTAGGAATTGATTCAGCTATTAAGACAGAAAAAAGGAGACATATGGTTAGTTATGAAAATATCAGTGGTAAAAACCTAATTCCATCTCCCTGCCTACTTGGCACAGGCTGGGTACCTCTTGCAGTTCACCATGCGTCTCTCTCTCCTCATCATCCCTCGAGAGAAAAAGCGGCACGCGCACACTCATCCACCTTCCTCCTCCCTTTCTCTCTCCCCCACCACCGAGAGAGAGAGCGAGAGCGGCAAGCTGCCCACACCCACCGCCGCCGCCCCGCCGTCGCCGACGCGATGTCCCGCCTCTTCCGCGACTCCCGCCGCGACTCCGCCACATCCTCCTCCTCCAATGGCTTCGCACCCGCGGCCGCAGTCTCCCCCGCCCCGTCCGCGCTCCCGTCGCCGTTCCCGGACCTCGGCGTGCCGCTCTCCGCGGCCGAGCTCCGCGAGGCCGCCTACGAGGTCCTCGTCGCCGCGTCCCGCACCACCGGCGGCAGGCCCCTCACCTACATCCCCCAGGCGGCGCCCGCGTCCCCCGCCTCCTCCGCGTCCTCCGCCACCAGCTCCTCCCCGTCGCTCCAGCGCTCCCTCACCTCCGCCGCCGCCAGCAAGATGAAGAAGGCGCTCGGGCTCAAGTCCTCCGCCTCCTCCAAGGGCGGCAGCCCCGGGAGCGGCGGCGGCGGGGCCAAGGCGGCCCCGCGCCGGCCGGCCACCGTCGGGGAGCTCATGCGGGTGCAGATGCGCGTGTCCGAGCCCGCCGACGCCAGGATCCGCAGGGGCCTCCTCCGCATCGCCGCCGGCCAGGTAGGATCTCGACTTGGTTCTGGTTGTTACCGCGTTTCTCTCTGGGATTTCAGTTGAAATGCAGCTTGAAGTCTGGTCATTGGATCGCCATTTTTTTTTTTTTTGCTTCTGCAAATGTTGCCGTCGGCAGATCTGGGTGGGTAAAGCGTGTCGCTCGCGCCCAATGCATATATTACGTGCGATCTTCGTTTTGGTCTAGTTTGGCTATCGTTCTTCAGGGGAGAGTTGATTGGAGGACTAAAAATTTAATCTTTGCCAAAAAGACGCTCGTTTTCTCATTTTCTATTTTTGGTTTTCCGTGTTACCAGTTCTCCTGAGGGTGCGTGGAAGTAGTTTTCTTTCTTTTTTTATTAAGCTTGATGAATGGATCTCGTAACTGTCGGTGGTGTCGGCTGCAGTGAAACCATTCTCTGTCCCCAGAATAATTTGATCGTGCCATCAAATTTTAGTTGGCACTTCTGGTAGACATTGATATGTATTCTCAAAGTAATTTGATCCGGTAGGATATTTCAACTAAGTAATTCTTAGTAGGAACGGGGAACAATGTTAATGGCACGATTCCTACTTGTTACCTAGTTTGCTTAAGCGATGAAGTACACTTGAAGGAAGGGGAATGTGAAATATAAGTACAAAAGTGGAGAAATCGGTGAGATGGATACTAATTCGGTCCACCATCCAAAGAACGACATGTATTGAAAGCATTGGCGAGGATAAGAAGTTGATGATATCGAGTATAACTTTTAACAAGTTAGTGAAATGTTATTTGCATGATTGAAAACACTGAGTAAAAAACATTTTCTTATTACTGGGATTACTGATACAAGCCACACCCTAACCTTACCCTTGACATCTTGAATTGTATTTTATTACACTTGATGCTTTAGCTGCACAACTCTGGTTTAAGGAATGATTTGTACTAACTCACGTGACATTGTTTGCTTGTTTCATTTGTGAACATGCCAGTGATGGACTAGATACACACTATCTGCTTTGGTGTTAGCATCCATCTCGCTGAACTTTTTTGTAAAGATTGGTTTGAACTTCAGTTTGATGTCAACATGCCAAACGTTGAATTTTATGCATACAACCTGATACTATGTCATCTGTCACTTACTTTCTTTGCATATTTCCCATGGAACTTGTAAATTCAGAGAAGAATTTTGAGTTAAGGTAGTGGGTCATTATCAGTTTAGTTTGACAGTCCTAATTAATCCATATGCACATTGATGAAATTAATGTTCAAACTCCAATTTTCTTTAATGCTAAAAATGAACATCTTGTAACAGCTTGGCAGGCGTGCGGAAGCTATGGTTTTACCATTGGAATTCCTGCAGCAGTTCAAGTCATCAGATTTCCCTGATCCTCAAGAACATGAGGCATGGCAGGCTAGGAACTTGAAGCTTATTGAGGCTGGTTTGCTGGTTCACCCTTTTGTTCCATTGAACAAATCAGACAGTTCTGCACAGCGGCTGAGGCAAATCATACGTGGAGCTTATGATAGGCCACTTGAAACTGGGAAGAACTCCGAATCAATGCAGGTCTTACGCACTGCTGTCATGTCCCTTGCTGGAAGATCACATGACGGAACTTCTGATGGGTGCCACTGGGCAGATGGATTTCCCTTGAATCTCCATCTATACCAAATGTTGTTAGAAGCTTGCTTTGATAGTGACGATAGCACTGTGGTTGATGAGATTGATGAGGTGCTAGAGCTCTTGAAGAAGACCTGGGGCATTCTTGGAATTAGCCAAATGCTTCACAATCTTTGCTTTGCTTGGGCATTGTTCAATCATTTTGTTATGTCAGGACAAGTAGATATTGAACTGCTTTCTGCTGCAGAGAATCAGTTGGTTGAAGTTGCAAAGGATGCCAAAACCACTAAGGATCCTAATTACTGTAAAGTATTGAGTTCGACATTAAGCTCTATAATGGGTTGGACAGAAAAAAGACTTCTGGCTTACCATGAAACATTTGGTGCAAGTAACATTGAGTCCATGCAAGGTATTGTCTCAATCGGAGTGTCAGCTGCAAAGGTGCTTGTTGAAGATATATCCCATGAATACCGCCGTAGGAGGAAAGAAGTGACCGATGTAGCTCGCAGTAGGATAGAAACATACATAAGGTCTTCACTTCGTACAGCTTTTGCTCAAGTAAGTCCCTGTTAGCTAAAAATACATTACTGCATTTACCTTGGTCAGTATATGGATGAACAGTGCTATGTTGTAAAAATTACCCAAATGCTACATTTGCTTTTGATCATTACAACCTCGTTAGGGCTATTTTGCTAATGAAACAGTTACAAAGTACACTCCTGGTAACTAATCTCACTAACCTCCAAGAAACCATTTTTCTGAAGCTCAAGCAGTACATTTAATAATCTGTCTCTTACTAAATATTTATAGCTGTAAATTGTAGAAAAAACAGTTAGAAAGTACGCTTCTGATAACTAATCCCCAAGAAACTATTCTTCTGAAGCTCAAGCAGTACCATGAATAATCTGTCTCTTATTAGATATTTATAGCCGTATATCTTATAAAAACATGTGTGACACATCGCCTGTACAGAGAATGGAAGAAGCAGATTCAAAGCGATCATCAAGGAACCCTACCCCAGTGATGTCTATCCTTGCAAAGGACATCGGTGACCTAGCAATTAAGGAGAAAAATATGTACAGTCCAATATTGAAAACATGGCATCCCCTTGCTTCAGGAGTTGCTGTTGCAACACTTCATTCATGTTTTGGTAATGAACTGAAGCAGTTCATAGCTGGGCTTACAGAGTTAACCCCAGACACAGTTCAAGTGCTCAAGTCTGCAGACAAATTAGAGAAGGATCTTGTTAATATTGCTGTTGAAGATTCTGTGGATAGTGATGATGGAGGCAAGTCATTAATCAGAGAGATGCCACCATATGAAGCTGAAAATGCAATTGCTAATCTGGCGAAAGTGTGGATAAAAGAAAGGGTGGATAGACTCAAGGGATGGGTTGACCGGAATCTGAAGCAAGAGGTGCGGTTATTTTACATCTGTTGGATCTTATTTTGTCAATATAAATTGAAACCTTCATAATATAGTGACTGATGTTGCATGATGTTATTGCTACTACTCTTACAAGATTAAGTTACTCTATTTCTGCATATGGCTAATGCATTCAAACAAGATGTATGTCTGGATACAACTGCAAAATTTGCCTTGGTTAATAATGATCATGCACACCAGTTGCCAATTATGTCAATATCCTTCGCACCTTTCTAATGCATAATGTAAAGTAAACTGCATTCTATTTTCTTCAACATCTCCCTGCACCATTCATCGTTGACGCAAAGCTATTCATATTATTAGTGTTCAGTTCACAGTTTAAAAAATGTATCATATTAGTTTTGTACAGGCTAGAAGTCACCATAAGACCAAACACACTCTGTGTGTGCAGGCAAAACAATAGATTGACTCATGCATCTTGAGTCTGAAGTCTGAATGATCCTGTGTGAAGATGATATCAACAAAACTTGTTGGTATATAGAAATTAATACTCCCTCCGATCTATAACTTGTTGTTAATTTAGTACAAAGTTGTACTAAATCATATGCCGTTCTGTTAGCTTTAGCTTCAAAAGTTGTGGCTTGTTTGTGTAAGATTTTCTTTCACTAAACTTGGCAATATCTTCTGAGCAGACATGGAACCCAGGTGCCAACAGAGATAATTTTGCTCCCTCGTCTGTGGAGATGCTTCGGATTATTGGTGAAACACTAGATGCATTTTTCCAATTGCCCATACCAATGCATCCAGCTCTTCTTCCTGATCTGACAGCTGGTCTGGATAGAAGCCTACAACTTTATGTTTCCAAAGCAAAATCTGGCTGCGGTAAGTACTAGGTAGATAAAAGATGGAATCGTTTTCTGTAACATGGTGTTCTGGTGCTGAATAAAATTTTCATTTGTATTAATTACAGGATCACGGAATACTTTTTTGCCTGAACTACCTCCATTAACGCGGTGCGAGGTTGGCTCAAAATTGTTATTCAAGAAAAAGGAAAAGCCACAGAATCCGCAGCATCGAGTATCACAAAATGGATCAACCAATGGAACTGATGGATTGGGCCTTCCTCAACTCTGTGTACGCTTGAATACACTCCAGTACATCCGAAGCGAGCTGGAGAACCTAGAGAAGAAGATTAAAACATGCTTGCGAAATGTTGAGTCAGCTCAGGCAGATATTACTGATGGACTGGATGTTAAGTTTGAACTCTGTCAGGCAGCCTGTCAAGAAGGTATACAACACTTATGTGAGACGACTGCTTACAAGGTCACCTTCTATGACTTGGGCCATATTTTGTGGGACATCCTTTATGTTGGTGATACTGCATCAAGCAGGGTAGAGTTATTGTTGAGAGAGCTTGATCCTATCCTCGAGACAATTTCTAGTACGGTGCACATCAAAGTGCGAAATCGTGCCATAACAGCGTTGATGAAAGCCACCTTTGATGGTTTCTTGCTGGTTCTTCTTGCTGGTGGGCCTTTGCGTGCTTTTACCAGCGAGGACTCTAAGATAATAGAGGATGACTATAGGTCCCTCAGAGATCTGTTTTTAGCTGATGGAGATGGTCTGCCAGAGGAATTGGTCGATAAGGCGTCCTCCCAGGTCAAGAATGTCCTGCCCCTCCTACAAGCAGACTCAGAAAGCCTTATTGGGCGATTTAAGCGCATGATGGCCGCGTCTGCCTCCAAGGGTAAATTGCCGTTGCCACCTACTACGATGCAATGGAGTCCAAATGAACCGAACACAGTCTTGCGAGTTCTGTGTTACCGACATGATGAGGCAGCTACAAGGTTCCTCAAGAAAACCTATAACCTTCCCAAGAAGCTTTGAAACATGGGATTGCTCACAAACTGTACATTTTCAGCCACTGCTGTCATGAGACTTGTTAAGGATTCTGTACGGCGTGACCTGTGAGAAACACCATTGTAAAGGTACCACAACGGAGAGAAGGTGTTACTTGTGTTTTATTTTCTTTCTTTCCTTTTTTTGGGGTGGGGTACGGGGGTACTTACAGCTCTATTTTGTTGATTACTATTTTACATGTGTCTCTGATCCAGTTCTTTTGCTGACCTTCGCCATTGTGCTACCGAGTGTGTAACTTATATATCTTCATTCATTCTAGTTTGCAACAGGTATATGCATCTTGTGAATAAGTTCTGTATTTTGTATTGGTATGGCGTCGTTTGGGGCCTGCTGACTTTAACTATATTGCACCTTTTAGTATTCCATTGGTCGTTGGCTCCGGGCACTCCTGTTTGCAGTAGTTCTTGCAACTTTGTCTCAGGCATGTTTATAGCTGTTCTCCCTTCATTCTGTTTCTACAATTTTGATGGGTCCTGTCAAGTGTCTTTTGATCATTGGTTTCTAGTCCACCTGGTCATGCAAATTCATCATGACTGCATCTCCAATGCATCAAAGCTTTGCTATTTTGCTCAGCAATTCCTGAATCTATATTTTGTGTTATGATGAATTTCAGAATCATTCGTTTAGCTATTAAAAGATATTATGTCTTATGTAGTGTGCAGCTGAACTTGAAATCGTATATTGTGAAACTATTGTACCTGTGGGGCCTGTTTTATTCCTATTTCTCGACGCTTGTCCCCTGCATTCCTAGCAAAGGCGAAAAAACGCAAATCAAAGATATACACTCTGCCATCTGCTGGCATCCGTGTCCCTCTTGACTATGCCTGATCAACTTCTCGTGCAGCAGGTCTCCTCAGCTTGCCTAGCAATGTCACCGATGACTCTTTTGCCTCTCTGTTTTTTTGGAGCTGAAGTTGAACTTGGGATCTCGCGGGTAGGACAGGTATATCAGTACCAGCCAACCATCCGGGCTATGTGTTCACCGGCGAGCTAACTATGATTATCATGTAAATTTATGTTGAATCAATGTGTTCTAAGTTTAACCCCCCCCCCCCCCGCGTGAATGTTTAAAAAAACCAATAAACCTGTGCAGTATTTGTTCTGTCACGAGATTCTATAAATCGGAAAACTGGTATCTGGTGTACGAGATCCAAGTTTTTCGATCTCAGTTTATCTGGGATCTGCTAGAGTTGCTTTGAACAGAAAATCCAGTTAACCGATAAACAGCAGAAGATTGCAACACCTACATTATATATCGCTTCACATCACGGTACACGATCATGGTCACAGTTCTGTAATGGTGCCACAGTTCTGTAACGTATATCCAGAATATGAGATAGAAATGTTACAAATTTTCGATGAATATTCTTGCTTTGGAATCCCATGAGTTAAGCGTCCGCCGATGGTGGAGCGGAGTAACCATCTGACCTACGACTACGCCGAAATGAAAAGGCTACGCTATCGATCGTGAGCTAGGCTAAGCTCTGCCAGGCATGCGTAGCCGTTGGACGGTTTCAACCGACTATTGATCTACATATTGATGTGGATACCACATACAAGGTGCAAGAATTACATGATTTTGATAGACCACATGCCGGTGGTCATTGCCTCATTGGTGTACTGCCATGTACCCTTGCAGTTGCAGCAAAGCGCTCATTCTCGATTTTGTGCTTTCCTAATTCATGTCCAAGACAACGCTAAGTTCAGAAGTCGTCTTTGGTAATGGAACCAAATGCATTCTTCGGTTTAATGTTTCTTGATAGCAGTAGGATTACAACTTCTTTGCTCATTATGCCTTCTTAATAATACTCAAGCTGGGCTGCGCCTCAATCACAGTGAAACAGAGTGCATAGTAGCCAGTGTGAGCAGGTGCCTCAAATGTAAATATCTGTTGCAAATTATCGGACAGCAGTGCAACTTTCACGTTCAAGAAACAATGATACTAAAAAGATCAATAGATCTAGAAGAAAAACTCCGATGTTGCTCCTTGCTTTTGGGGTTTAATACTCTCCACCTCTGCAATGCAGCAAAACACATGCCAGATTCACTCTTGGTGTCCATAATTCATGGGTAAGAAGAATGAGGAAGCTTACATGTTGCTCTAAGAGAACCCGGGTATGAAATTTCTTACATGTTGCCCAGAAATATTTACATTTTTTGCCTAGAGAAAAAATATACTTACTGTTCCAGCTCAAACACCCTTATTTAAAAAAATCCAAATAAATAAATTTAGCCCTTAATTCACTGAAAACCTACAGTTTTGTGTCCATGTACATCTTTAGGTGCATAATAATAAATACAAAGTGAAATAACCATGATGCTACAGTTGTCCACATGGTGCTGATTCCCGTTTCAATGCCCTTTTAACATTCCTACTTGTGTCATGTATAGTGCAAAGTATCTCCCTCTTTATTATTATTATTATTATTTAATTTCGTGAGTTGTTACTTCGGGTCAAAGATAGTGCAAAGGTCATCAGTGTTCGGTGGATATTAAAACAACTCGAGATTGGGCTGAAATTTATCCATCTATATTTCGCCAACATGGCAAATTATAATCCAAGGATAGCAATAAAAATGTAGAGCCAACATCAGAAATTATGTAGTATTTCTTTGTCTCCCACTATGTTTTGCAGACTATCGAAGACTATAATGAATAGTTGGTACTAGTCAGTTATATCTTATACTCACTCCCATCCTGAACAAGGATGCCGCACATTGTCTAAATTCGGATGTATGAGTTTTAGACACTAGCATGTGTAGATATATATTTACATTTAGATAAATCTGAGATATCATTCTCGAGACGGAGGGACTATTACAAGTTAACTTACTAGCCGCAAAGCAAAATTTACTGATGCCATGCTAAAACCTTCACTTCAAAGATATCCAATAGCAGTTTGTTCTTTAAAGATCTATGGATTTCGAGTAACATTTTGTCCTTGGGCAAATGGTAAAACAAGACATAAAACTTGCCACATACATGGATCATACATCTAGTTAGAATCCACCAGCTTAAATCAGGACACGATCGAAAACACCAAATTAACTAACTGAAAGGTAGCCAATACGGAGAGAACCAACAGAGACCCAAATCAAACATGTTGTCTGCTTAATTATTACTAGTTGACCCTAAGCTAGCTAGCAACCTAGTTGACGACACGGCAGTTGCGGCGGACCTCCGTGGCGGCGCGGCCTCCACCCGGCGCCAGCCTCCCCATCCTCAGCATGGAGGCCGCGAAGTCGTCGAAGAAGAGCGACGCGTCGAAGGCGTATTCGGCAACGAGTGCCGCGACGTCCTCCGCGCCAGCGGGCGAGGCGAGCGCCTGGTCGGACGGCAGCAGGCCGTCGCCGGAGAGCAGGTTGATGTAGTACTGGTTGTCGAAGGTGGCTGGCGTGGACAGGTCCAAGTGCGCGAGCGCCGACGACCCCGCCGACCCCGCGCAGAGCTGCTGCAGCGACTGCAGGAACCCCATGTCCTTGGCGGACCCGGCCGAGACGCCGACCCCGGCGATGCGCGCGCTGAACGTCGTGCACCGAGCTTTCCCGATGGTGTGCGCGCCTATGTTTGCGTCATGCATGCATGCGTGAGTACAATTCATCCTGCGTTCTTATAGAGGAGGGAGAGTGGAGGTGTCAGTTGATCGATTACCGGAGAGCGCGACCATGTCCTTGGCGGAGAGGCCGACGTTGGTGAACTTCTGCACGAGAGTGGCGACGCCGGAAGTCGGTGCGGGGAGGTTGCTGTTAGCGGCCTGGAGGCTCGCCGTCCGGCTGTCCTTCCGGCCGACCTCCACCTGCCAGCTCGGCCCACCAGACTGCATCGGCGCACGGCGATCGATTAGTGTTAAGCATTTACACACCTGAACCTTGTTTGCACGAAATGTGGTATGCGATGATCAATGTCAGTGCATGATGAGCAGACTCACGGCTACGACGGAGTCGCGCGCGGCGATGGCGAGGACGTCGGCGCAGGAGACGGTCTCCGGGCACGCCTGCTCGAGCTGGGCCTTGATGGCGTCGACCACCTCGAACCCCCTCAGCGAGTTGGCGTTCGGCACCGCCGTCTTTTCTCCGACGAAGATGGGCGTGTCGTCCAGGAGCACGGAGCCGTCGCAACCCTGGCAGGAAGAAAACAAGATCACTCACAGTTAATGGCGCGCGGCCAGCTGCGTCATTAGAGTATTAGACTAGACTAGAGACGATCTTCCACTTACATTGACGAAGCAGTCGTGGAAGTGGAGGCGGAGGAGGGACGCGGCCATGCGCGGGTCGGCGGCGATGGCCTCGTCGACGGCCGCGCGGACGATCTCCTCGGCGAGGGGGCAGGCCGACCGGTACGCGTCGGCGCCGAGGGACACGCCGACGCCCGCGCTGGCGCTGGCCCCGACGTACCCGATGCTCACGGAGGCGCCGGCGCTGCCGGTGACGCAGGACTTGTTGACAGGCGTGGTGTCAGCGGCGGCGGCAAGTGCTGCAAGCAGGAATGCCAGGGCCACGGTAGCGAGCTCCATGGCAGGGCAGCAAGCAGGAAGTGCAGAAGAGTGTCTCAGTGGATCGCACAGTGTGTGCGCGAGTCGTTGTAGTGTACTATGTGGTGATGAGGATCGAGATACTATGTGGTCGGTCACCTTTATATAGACCGAGGAAGATCGGACAGGAGGTAGATGGCAGGCCTTTTGCGTGAACGCCAGTCGAATCATTGGTCCTATGTCCGCCCTTGTGTGTTGTCCCAGACTGTTTTCTTTTCTGCAATCGCGTTGATTCAACAATTGAGTTAACAAGGGTGCGTTTAGTGGGTCTTATGCTCTTTAGCTAGGTTCTGGAAAGATGAAAATAGTACTGTACCATTGGTTGGCTGAGCTTTTTCTACATTGTGTCCAAGCATCTTTGGGATAGACCCTAGATGAACGTTTGAATTGGGAGTTTCTGTGGAGCATACACCGTTGTCACCTAGATATGCAACTTTTGCGCTTGGGTACCTAAGTTGTTTTCGCTCATTCTCCCTTAGCTTCACCTACTCACTCCTAAAGTCCTAATCAACACAACCATATGTTTCAATTCAACATAAACTTCTACATGAAAAAGATGCATGTCGATGATATGATTTCATTCCAATAATCAGTTTCGAGTTTCGTTAGTTATAAATCGTAAATTTTTTGTGCATGCTCCTAGTTTTTTCTAGCGAGTTTTGTCAAACTGTAAGCACACTGTCAACTTTTAAAATTTCCTTTGATGAGTAGCTTCACCTCACCATTCCGCAAAACTCTAATAGTGTTGCAAGTTTTTTCGTTTCGATGGACCTAGACGGATATATATGTAACTCACTAACATGTTGCTCAACCTCTCACTTGCCCTCTTGATGAGCTAGTATGCTTGCTCATCAATCCATCATTGCATCATCGTGTTGGTCGTTTTAATGGTGCTAATCCATGGTGGTAACCGCCGTGGCCACCGTCATATGTGGCGGGATGGTGGTATTTCTATGTGCCTTCATGATAGGCCTTGTGCCCAACTTCGTGGACAAAGGCATGGTGATGGTATGTGGGAGGTGGTAATCCACGATGGTAACCGTTGTGGTCACCATTGATGTCAGTGACATTGTAGTATTTTCTGCGAGCCATCGTGGTAGGCCTTGTGCTCGGCTTCGTGGACAACGGCGTGTTGATGGTAGTGGCAAGGTGATAGGCAAGGTCACCATGTGAATCAAAGGTGAGGCTAAAACTGGGTTATTAGCAACCAAATAACGTGGCACCTGGATACCTAGTGATGCAACCTAGGCCACTAAACGAAGTGAAGAATATGACCCGTACTTCATTTTAGACGGGCTATGCCTCCCAGGATCTGCCTCTGGGAGTGCAAAAATCAGCCCATGCTACCAAACACACCCAAAAATATTCTCTTTCAAAAAACTGCAATAGTGGTAGCGAGATGCTACAAGCATCTCCATCAAAAGGAGAAAAGTGATTCTCAATCCCTAAAAACTACCACTGCTGCCAAAAAAAAGGTTCAATAAACGTGCTCGAGCGGAGTCGCAAAATGGCTCCTAGTCCCTTTATTTTTGTGGGAGGGAGAAAAAATACCCATTGCCTCCCTAGACAATGTCCTCCATTTAGTCACTCCCAAAAGCCAAAAATGCAACGCGAGAATGCCAACTGCCGCACGCCGAAGTTTTCCGCCTCCCCTCTCGACCTAGCCGCCGAGGGTCAGCGCCGCCACGGCGGCCATGGACTCCTTCCCCGGTGACTCTCGTGTCGTGGATTTAAGCAAACACATGAAATGTTTTGAAACCAAATCCACGAAAGTTTTAACAACTCTGACAAATACACGGGTAATTAGTACTCGCTCCGATCCCTTTAATTGATTCGGATTTGGTATAATTTTATACTAAATCTTAGGAGGGAGTAGCAAATTTGTAGTGGCAGCTAATCGCCCAGGACCTGGTCCGGTCACGCGGAATTCGCCCATGTGATGGAAGCTGTGCAATTGTGCATGCGTACGACGACGACGACGATGGATATGTACTACATGGTGCTGGTACTATGGCAGCACATCATGATCGAAGAGCTCGATCAGCTGGAGTTGGCAGAGCTTGCAGGGAGTGTATATGAAGCGGTCAAATGGCAGAGGATCAGCGACGCACACCATCGCCGACCTCACGAGAGAATCTCATGATGGTTGCAGCTGCAGGGTGACCGATCGACCGGGTCTTGCCCTTGCCGTTCGGCTTCCGCATGCATGCCATGCACTAGTGTGCTGTGCTGCCTGAGAGACGATTGTTGGGAGCGAGTACGACCGGGTAGTCGGTGAAACCGTACGTTCAACGGCCACGTATGCCTGGCAGAGCTTAGCCTAGCTCACCATCGATCGATATATAGTGTAGCCTTTTCATTTCGGGGTACGTAGTTTCCTTAATTTGTCACTAGTAGTAGGTCAGATGGTCACTCTGCTCCACCATCGGCGGACGTTCGTTTCACTCACGGGTTTAGCGCCCGGCAGTTGTTATAGCATCTCCAACAGCCGCGGCAAAACGCGCGAGCGGCAAAAAAATCGCTAGTTTGGCGCGCGCAGGCGCCCGCGCGAGCTCCCAGCCAACGCGGGAAAAAAACGCGCGCGGTAAAATATTTGCCGCGTCCGCACTTTCACGCTATCCCGCGCGGGAGAATTGGCGCGTCGGCTGCCGCGCGCGCTATAAAGACGAAGCGACGCGCGGACGCCAACCGCTGAACTTTCCGCGTGTCTCCGCCTCCGCCTCTCTCTCTCTCCCTCTGTCCACCGCTCAACCTCCCGCGCCGCCGCTCCGCCTCCGCGCAAGATGCCTCCGCGCCGCCGCTCCGCCTCCGGCTACCGCGGCGTCCGCGAGCGGCCGAGCGGCCGCTTCGACGCGGAGATCCGCTCCGGCGAGGAGCGTATCCGGCTCTGAACGTTTGACACCGCGCACGAGGCGGCGCGGGCTAACGACGCCGTCGCCTGGCGCCTCGGCCGCCCCCGCCGGCAAATGAACTTCGACGACGTTTGGACGCGCGAGCAGGCGGAGATGCTAGCGCCGCCATCGCCGGCCGTCACGATCGAGCAGCGACGGCGCGCCCACGAGCTCGAGCAGCGCCTGCACGTGGCGGAGCAGGACGAGCGCCTCCGCCTGGAGTGGGCGCGCGCGTTCCCGGAGGACGTCGCCACCATGGAAGGTTTCTACGCTCAGAAAAAGGAGCAGAAGGCCGACCGCGACAGGCGCCGGCGCTGAGTCGGCGGCGAGGAAGGCGGAGAGGGCGGAGAAGGCGGCGCGGAGGGCGAAGAGGGCGGAGGAGAAGAAGAGAGGCGCCGGACCGTCGACTCTCATGCCCACCTCCTCCTCCTCGTTCGAGTGGACGAGCACTCCGGTCTCCAACACGACTCCGACTAGCGGATCGTCGGACTACGACTGGAAGGACTCCGAGTAGATTAGTTTAGTTTAAATAAAATGCCGGTGTTTGTCGAACTTTTAATATATTTCGTAATTTTCAGTTAAATTTTCGTAATTTATTTGATTTGTTTGATCCGTTTTTGAAACGATATACAATTAAACTAGACGTTCGCGTGGCCGCGCGCGCTGTATTTTGCATCCGACGGAGGTCCAATTTTACCGCCCGCGCACGCGCTGCAGTTTGGCGCGTCCGGCGGGGCAAACTTCAGCCGCGCGCGCGGCAACTGTTTACAGCGCGTCGGAAGGGAGGTATAGCGTGCCGAATTTTTGCGCGCCTGTTGGAGATGCTCTTACTGGTCGATCAGGGATGTCGAAGAGCATGTACAATAGTGATATCTTAGCAGTACCACGTAGGATAAATACTGAGGTGGATGAAAGAGAAAGATAAAAAAAAGACTTTGCCTTCTCTTGAGAAAGATAAAAAAAGACTTTGCCTTCTCTTAGCTAAAATATCACCTCTTAGCTCAATATCTCTGTAAGGGTACATTGCCCATATGTGTGTTTTTGGTAATTAATGACAACCCCTATGGACTAATGTTTTCATTGAGTTTATATGAAGGAATATTCCATAGGTACTACTTGCTCTCCATGTGTTGGATTCAAGTATGGATGCCATGAAGATAAAGGTATATCTTGTGTATTGGCATCAAGATCATCAGTATGAAGATATATATATGTGATATGATCAATAAGAAGAAATGAAGATGGAGTTCTTATGTGAAACTCAATATTAGCCATGCTCTATCTTATGTGAGTATGTGAAGATACAAGGTTGAGTTGGGCAAGTTCAAGATGAGCATCTCAAGTGAATCACATGCTTGAAGCTTGCCATCCATTTGGTGATAATGGACTAGTGAAGATGTGTATCAATGGAGCTTTCCCATCATAGTGTATGGGGGAGCATTTGTGAGTCTTCACGAAGCAACATTGGTCAAGTGAGGCATTCCGGCTTGAGTGAAGCTTGAAGAGTTATCATCAAGATCAAGCGGGATGCGCAAGGCAAAGGTATGGCCTTGCTAGGTTTTCCTTTTACCGGTCTCAAGGTGGATGTTGGGAGACCGGATTATAGGATAGATAGCCGCACTATTAAGAGGGGCTTTCGGTTGAGTAACTTGATCACATCGTCCTAGGGAGCTCAATCCTTTGCATACTTTGCATATCCTTATTGCTTCTTGGTGTTTCTCTATGTGAGGTTCTTGAGCTTGTTGCTAGATTTACAACAAGCCCAAGTTCATCGAAAACGGTGTTCGCATGCATCTTCTATTGCGTTTTCGAGGTTGGGTGATTTTACCGGTTATTCATGATATAAGGTTCTACCCTTTTATATTCATGATAAAATCCCCTCCTACAGTTTCATGAGTTTGCACTTTCTATTGGATATCATTTGTTGTTATCTTTCCAACGAAATTAGTTTCATGTCAATCGGAGTTCGGGAGCAATAGTTATTAAAGAAAAGGTAAAAGAAGAAAAAGAAAAAGAAAAAGAAAAAGAAAAAAGGGGACGGCTGCCCGGTTGCCGCTCGGCCTGCCGGACCGCACGCCGGCCCACTCGGTCGACCGGGCGGCCACCGGCCCACGCGCCGGCCAGCCCAGTTGTCCCTCCGGTCCGACCGGATCCGGACTGGGCCGCCTGATGGCGTGTATTTCACACGTTCGTTGGGCAACCCCAAGAGGAAGGTATGATGCGCACAGCAGCAAGTTTTCCCTCAGAAGGAAACAAGGTTTATCGAACCAGGAGGAGCCAAGAAGCACGTTGAAGGTTGATGGCGGCGGGATGTAGTGCGGCGCAACACCAGAGATTCCGGCGCCAACGTGGAACCTTCACAACACAACCAAAGTACTTTGCCCCAACGAAACAGATGGAGGTTGTCAATCTCACCGGCTTGCTGTAACAAAGGATTAACCGTATTGTGTGGAAGATGATTGTTTGCAGAGAAAACAAGTAAAACAAGTATTGCAAGCAGATTTGTATTTCAAGATTAAAGAATGGACCGGGGTCCACAGCTCACTAGAGGTGTCTCTCCCATAAGATAAAAGCATGTTGGGTGAACAAATTACAGTCGGGCAATTGACAAATAGAGAGGGCATAACAATGCACATACATGTCATGATAAGTACAGTGAGATTTAATTGGGCATTACGACAAAGTACATAGACCGCCATCCAACTGCATCTATGCCTAAAAAGTCCACCTTCAGGTTATCATACGAACCCCTTCCAGTATTAAGTTGCAAAGCAACAGACAATTGCATTAAGTATGGTGCGTAATGTAATCAACAACTACATCCTCGGACATAGCGCCAATGTTTTATCCCTAGTGGCAACAACACAACACAACCTTAGAACTTTCTCATCACCGTCCCGTGTGTCAATGCAGTGCATGAACCCACTATCGAGCATAAATACTCCCTCTTGGAGTTAAAAGCAAAAACTTGGCCAGAGCCTCTACTAGTAACGAAGAGCATGCAAGATCATAAACAACACATATGTAATAACTTGATAATTAACATAACATGGTATTCTCTATCCATCGGATCCCGACAAACACAACATAGAGTATTACAGATAGATGATCTTGATCATGTTAGGCAGCTCACAAGATCCAACAATGAAGCACAATGAGGAGAAGACAACCATCTAGCTACTGCTATGGACCCATAGTCCAGGGGTGAACTACTCACTCATCACTCCGGGAGGCGACCATGGCGGTGTAGAGTCCTCCGGGAGATGAATCCCCTCTCCGGCAGGGTGCCGGAGGAGATCTCCGGAATCCCCCGAGATGGGATCGGCGGCGGCGACGTCTCTGGAAGGTTTTCCGTATCGTGGTTTTTTCGCATCGTGGGTTTCGCGACGAAGGCTTTAAGTAGGCGGAAGGGCGACGTGGGGGCCACACGGGGGCCCCACACCACAGGTCGGCGCGGCCAAGGGCCGGGCCGCGCCGCCCTATGGTGGCAGCCCCTCGTGGCCCCACTTCGTATCCTTTTCGGTCTTCTGGAAGGTTCGTGGCAAAATAGGACCCTGGGACTTGATTTCGTCCAATTCCGAGAATATTTCGTTACTAGGATTTCTGAAACCAAAAACAACAGAAAACAGCAACTGGCACTTCGGCATCTTGTTAATAGGTTAGTTCCAGAAAATGCACGAATATGACATAAAGTGTGCATAAAACATGTAGGTATCATCAATAATATGGCATAGAACATAAGAAATTATCGATACGTCGGAGACGTATCACCACCTCTCAGCCCCAAGGCCCACGCGGCCTGAAGCCTCTGCGCCGCCCGTGCGCGACTGGGCCGCCGGCTCCCCTGCGCAGCCCGCGCGCCCTCGCCTGTCTGGCCTCCTGGCCGGTGCTGGGCCTCACCGCCCCGCCGGCCCAGCCACAGCCAGCCTCTCCCCCGCGCGGCCGCAGCCTATCCGCCGCCTGTGAGCGCAGTTTGGCCCGCCCGGTTGCTGGGCCGGTCGGACCGGGCCACCGACCGGGCTCCTCAGTGCCCCGGCCGGTCGGCCTGGCAACCGGCTGGGCTCTTTTTCAGGGCGTTTTTTTATGCATTTTTCACTTGTCTTTTCCCCCAACGGTTTTATTTGCTCCCATGCTATAAATAACCCTTCTTCCACCTTGAGCAACAACTTCTTCCCCTTTCTCTCACCTCCATTGTTGCATTTGAAGAAGTTGCTCTCTCCCTTGATTCCTCCAACCATTCTTGCTCATATTTGAGGATTTGAGAGAGGAGATCTAGATCTACACTTCCACCAAACCATTTCTTCTCTAAGTGAGGGAATCTCTTGGGATCTAGATCTTGGAGTCTTTAGTTGACTTTCCCCTTGTTCTTCCTCTCCAATCTCATCCTAGCATTCGTTGCTTTGGTGAGATTTGAGTGTGAAGGACTTGAACACCTCCGGTGTTCTTGCTTTGCATCATTGCATAGTGTTGAGCTCTCCACCACGATTTGTTCGAGTGAGAGACCGTGAGCTTGTTACTCTTGGAGGGTGACCTCCTAGTTGGCTTGGTTGGTGTCCCGGTGATCTCTTCGTGGAAGATTGTGAAGGGGCCCGGGCTTCTCCTTCGTGGAGCTTGTGAAGTGGTTGTGGAGCTTGCCATCTCCGGAGCGGAGGAAAAGCTAACCATAAGGAAAGGGCCATTATCCTTCGTGGGTGTGGTTCGGAGAATAGGGTGAGCCTTCGTGGCGCGGGGAATCCTTCGTGGGACCTCCACTCCTCCAAACGTGACGTACCTTGTTGCAAAGCAAGGGAACACGGGAATACATCCTCGTCTCCGCGTGCCTCGGTTATTTCTATACCCGAGCTCTCTTTCCTTGTGATAGCCATCGTGCTTGAAGTACATATATCTTGCTATCACTTGTGCTACATATATCTTGTGCCTATCTTGCTTAGCTCCAGTTGCTATTGTTACACTTAGTTGAGCTTAGCATATTTAGGGTTTGTGCTTGTAAACTAAACGATAGTTTAATTCCGCATTCTTACAAGACAAATCCGCAAGAGTTTGTAATTGCCTATTCACCCCCCTCTAGGCGACATCTCGATCTTTCAATTGGTATCGAGCAAGGTCTCTCCTTGTTTTAGGCTTCACCGCCTTGAGAGTAAAGATGTCGGCTAGTATAGTGCACAATGACACAATTATCTTTGTTGGCACAAATTATCTTTTGTGGCGAAATTGCTTGCTTTGCAATCTTCGAACCTTGTGTCCAAACATTGAGCAATTTCTAGATGTAGGTTTTTCTCCTCCGATGGATCCTCAAAATCTATCTTTAGAGGATGAGAAAAACTTACATCTTGAATCTCTAGTATCTAATGAGCTTTTATTCTCCTTGAGACCCGATTTTCGTAGGTTCTTGATATATATAAAGCGAAAGTCGTCTCATGAGATGTGGATCAAGCTTAAGGAAATGTTTGGTGGATCCATTTCTCACTTGGCTCGGTGGTGTCTCCGAGGAGCTCTCTTCCCCTTCACATCATGAAGAGCTCCAAGTTGCTTCCACCTCCGGCCGTGATGAGTTCTCATCTTCTTCCACTTCACCAACGTGTAGCAAGACACGAGGTAATGATATGGTGAGTGGTGAGGAAAATTGCAATGTTGATATTGTGCTCAATAGTGATGATTCTTCATCTCTATCCCATTGCAATGCTTCCTCTTTGGACTTAAACACATCTAGCATTGAAAATAATCTACATGCTTGTGTTGATAGTCCTTGCATATCATGTGTAAATTGCTTACATAAATCCCATGATGATATGCTTGCCTTGTCTTGCTCCCATAATCAAAATGCTTCTATTTCCTCTAGTTGTTTGTTGACTAACAATGTAGAGGAAACCGAACACTCTATGGATCAAGACATGTTTTCAAATGAGGATTCAAGAATTTCTTCATCTTCATCCTCCGTATGCACATGTGCCTTATGGCAAATGGTTCAAAGGTATCTCCTACTTTGACTCCTAACACTTCCTCTAATGATGAGAGTGATGATGATGATAATGATGAAGAATATAATATCTTGGTGCATAATATGGCAATGGTATATGCTTCTCTTCATGATAATAAAGAAGCTCGTGCTAATCTCGAACACTCTATGGATACCTTGAGTAAATATAGGGAAACCATAGTGGATTTGGAGTCCCCTGTTGAAAATGGGGAAATGAGATTCACTCTCCTCAAGCATGAGCTAAAAGATGAGAAGCATACTAATTTTATGCTTACACAAAAATTTGAATCCTATATGCATGAAAATGAAAAAACTATTGTTGATGCTTGTGCTACTAACTCTAATTCTTGTGAAGCATCTACCTTAGAGGAGAATGTTGAGCTAAGGGCTCAACTTGAGTTGCTAACTAGCAATTATAGGGAATTGGAAGAAAGTCATAAAAAGCTCTCAATCTCTCATGATGATCTTCTAATTTCCTATGATGGGCTAAAGTTAGCTCATGAGGCTAGTATCACTAAGGTAACATCTTGTGAGCCTCATGTGGACATTAGCACAATCTCTACTACAAGTGCTATATTGGCATGTGCTAGTTCTTGTAATCCATCTAGTCAAACTAGTGATACACCTTGTGTTGGATTACTCACTTTGCCTTGTTGCTCTAACAATGAAGCTTCTACTTCCTCTAGTACTTGTATTTCTACTAACCATGTAGAGGAAATCAAAGAGCTCGAGGCCCAAGTCCTTTCTTTGAAGAAAGACTTGGAAAAGCGTCATGAAGGGAAATCCGCACTTGACAAGATGCTAAGTGTGCAACAATCCCCCAATGACAAGAGTGGACTTGGATTCAACTCCAATAACAAGAAAAAGTCCAAGAGCAAGAGCAACAAGAAGAAGGGCCAAGACAAGTCAATGATCCGGCCAAGTTGGTTTGCTTCAAGTGCAAGGTTGAAGGGCATCATGTTAGATCATGCCCATTGAAGAAGAAGAAGCACTTGAGTGAGAAACAACAAGGGAAACGGCCACAAGGTCACGGTCAAGCTCATGCTCGACCTCAAGTTGAAGATAGGCCACTTCCCAAGAAGAATCAAGATATTGTTCCCCAAGAGAAGAAATCAATAAAGAAGAGAAAGGGGAACACTTGCTACTTATGCCGTGAGAAGGGGCACTTTGCTTCTTCCTTCTTAGGTGGTACCTTATCTAACCCTATAATTGTTGATGATGATTATTCTCTAGGGAAGGATAAGGATGGCAATGTGTTTGCTAAGTTTGTTGGAACTTAAATTGGTTTCAAGAAAAGAACCATTTGGGTTGCCAAGCCTATTGTGACTAACCTCTTAGGACCCAACTTGGTTGGGGACCAACAAGCTCAAATTTGATCAATAGGTGTATGTGGAGGGCATTGGAGACTTGGCTACTTCATGAAGAATTAAGGGATCTTCATATATTATATTTTTACCAAGCCAAGTCGTATGGATTATCATCTATATCTTATATCCAATGTTTCTCTTTGCGGTAACTTATACTTCAACTCTTCATGTTTATTGTAAGTTACTTGCCCCTTTGCATGTTTGGTTTTGTACCAAATATGTGTATGTATGTGGTGTGTTTTACTTGCCTATCTTGTGTATTCAAGTATGTTTGTTTGACTCATCATATACTTGTGTATTGTTTTGAGCCTAATGCATCTTGATGATATCTTATTTGGCTCTCTTTGAAGTGATTAATGGAACATCCCATTTTGGGGGAGTGATATGCTTTGTGCATCTCTCTTCCTTTAAAATGTGTGTACATGGGTACCACCACTTAGTATTGATATTGCAAGATTATCTAGTCACTATGTGGTGTGCCATACTCATGAGAAATTCAAATTCTAAATATCCATTAATCATCTCTAGTTGAATTTTAGTTGCCTCTTATTTAGAAGAAATGTTTTATCACATTATGGGGGAGTAATATGTTTTGTACATATCACAAGCCTAGAAAATGTGAACATATGAGGTTATGCCACTGACATAGGTATCCCAAATGGGCCTGCCGAAGATAGTACCCGGGATTTACTGAAGGCCCATTATCCGAAGAATAAGAAGATTCGGGAGTCCAAGATATATTAAGGAAAGTTAGAATTGTAATAAGAAGTGTTGTTTGTAATCTGACGGGATGAGTTAGAAACCGTCCCGAATATGTAACTTGTACGAAACGAAACCCTCGGCTCCACCTCCTATATAAAGGGGGAGTCGAGGGGCGAAGAGATCATCGAATCATTGTTCACAAACCCTAGTTTTCATAATCGTCGAGTACTTTTCGACTGAAACCTTCGAGATCTACTTACCCTCTACTTCTAACTAAACCCTAGCCTATAACTCCGTAGGCATTGACAAGTTAATCCCTTGTCAATTGGCGCTGTCTCGTGGGAATTAGAGGCGTAAGGATCCGATCTCGATGGCACGTTCAAGATCTTCAACATCGTCAACCGGAAGCAACACAATGGATCAAGGTAAACGGATCGCCGCCGGTCTTGTCGATTTTGTTCCTCACCCACCCTCCCGTTTGGATGCATATGCGTATCTGGCGGAGCCCATGGAGATGACGTTCGGAAGGTTTCACTTCCGCGTCGAGAAGGAAGGATCGTATCGTGTCGAAATTCCGATTTCGTCGGGATCGTCGGCGGTCGATTCCGATTTTTCAAGCTATACATCATCAACTGAGTCAGAAGAGGAAGAAACTTCGGAAACACGCTACGTCAGCACTCGCAGCAAGAGAGAAACTCGCCAAGATCTTCGGCGACATATCATCCGTGTCATCTGCGGACTCATATATAAGCGATGACTCAAGCGATGTCGACAGTTACGACTTCATCGACAAATCTATCACGGTGGGCAAAGTCTTCATCAATCTCAACAATGATGTCACCAAACCCAACATAGATCTGAGTACAAAATATCATCGATTTATGCTATCGAAAACCAAGAGGAAACATCGGAGGCTTTCGACGATTTGGGTAATCCCTATGTCGATCCCTCGTATCTAAGGAGAGGTATGGGCACTAAATATGTCGGGCCCACACCACGTGTCGAGTTCAACTTCCACAGTGCAGCTTGGGATAGAGCCGCAAAAGCTTTAGATGGTTCGGAGCCAATGACGACAACGGCTACGGCTCAAGAACCGCAAGCTTATCAATACAGAGCTCGCACGAGCTGCCGCAGAAATAGAAAAACAGACAACTGAGTTGAACAGAGAAAGGAGGCAGCTTCTGCATCCAGCAGGAGAAGAGCAGATCTAAGTCGACAATCCAGAGTTTCGGGTGATAGCCACAGGGAGGCTCGGAACAGAGGAAGATCAAGGTTACAACACATACCCGAAGCAGAAAGAGAACACTTGGTTCAAAACCTCGACATGTCCTTTATGTCGATAGATACAAGAGGAAACATTATCCCTAAGACACCAGAAGCTGGGTATATGGCGACACAAGCTTATATCCTCGCATCTAGGCCACCCCCAGGTGATCCAAGGGAAACATTATACAATATGGCGTTAGCAGGGGTTGGAGCTATGGGGACAGCGTTTGTATCAACGCCTCCCGAAGGAGCGGCAAGGCAAAACAGTCCACGACCTGCAGTGGCAACGGCGGCAGTTCCTGAAGGTCCAAGTGGAGCAAGAGACACAGGAGCACAAGCAAGGGTTGATAGAGCGAGGCAAAGCAGAAGGGATCATCGGCAATCACCGGAGCTTGACGACGAGGATATGTGCGGCTTACCATGCTTCACGAGGAGAGTCCGAAAACTCGAGTCCCCTCGAGATTCAAGCTACCCGATCATTTCAAAAAATTCGACGGTCTGCAAGACCCAGAAGATTGGCTAGTTGATTACCCCGAGACGGTGAAGTTAACTGGAGGAACTAGGGCAACAACCATGCAAAGTATTCAGGTGCACCTAAGTGGAGCCGCAAGATCTTGGATCAAAAAGCTTCCGCCAGGATCTATCGACAGCTGGGAAAGTTTCGAGGATGTATTCGTCAAGAACTTCAGGTCCACATGCAAAAAACCTGCTTCGTTAGAAGAACTGAGAGCATGTCGACAAAAGCCAGATGAGTCAATGAGAAAATACATCCAAAGGTGGAACATCATAAAAAACTCGGCAGAAAATATATCTGACGAGAGAGCAATAGATGCGTTTGTCGCAGGAATCGAGCGTGGAGATTTTGTCGAGGACTTGGGAAGGACCAATCCAAAAACAGTATCCGCATTAATGGAGATAGCAAATAGATGGGCAGATGGAGAGGATGCTGTCCACAACAAACGGCACAGGTCACCAGAGGAGGATCGTGGTCTAAATTACCAAGCAAGGCGACGATTTCCCCGGCAGTACCCGAATTATGATGCCCCAGGGCAGATTTCGGCAGGCTTTCGGGCAAACACAGGGGGAAACAATAGAGATGATTATCAGAGAAGCAGCGAGCAGCGAGGCGAAAACAGGGATGACTCTCGCAACAGTAAAATAGCGGGCCTAGGTTCCCAAGGCCTTTCGTTTCACCCGAAGAAATGATGAACGGACCGTGCCGGATGCATTTTTTCATCGACAAGCAACGGAAAAAGACAAGTCGAGCACCTGCAGAAAGACTGTCGAAATTTTCAGGCAATGTTCAGATATGCAGAGAACGCTCATGCTCGAGCAGCACAGAGAAATCCTCGGGAACCCAGGAGTGAAATTCACCTGCCACCACCTCCCGCGATTACGGAGGATAACCGACACCAGCTCAGAATAGCGGCAGCACCTCCACCACCACCTTATGTCGATCCTAACTCAAACGGAGCGGTGTCGATGATTCAGAAGGGAAGGCCGTCCAACAGAACTCAAAAAGTGATCTCGAGACAGGTGTTCATGGCAGAGAAAATGCCCCCACCAACAGTTGAGTACCTCAATTGGTCAGGGCAAGACATCGGTTTCACCATAGCGGATCATCCGCAGCAAGTTCCTCGACCAGGGCAGTCAGCACTTATTCTGCCAGCAGTTATTGCGGGATTTGATGTTTCTCGAGTATTCATAGATGGTGGCAGCAGCTTAAACCTTATGTACGCGGATACATTGAGGAAGATGAACATATCCTTAGCAAACCTGAAGCCAACGGACACAAGATTCCACGGCATCACACCGGAGAAACCAAGTTATCCATTGGGGAAGATAAATCTCGACGTTCAATTTGGAACTCGATAAAATTATAGAATCGAGAAGCTGGAATTTGAAGTCGTGGATTTTCCGTCGCAATATCATGCTTTGTTGGGACGACCAGCATATGCTAGGTTTATGGCAGTACCACACTATACATATCTGTTGTGGAGATTGCCTGGACCAAAGGGACCAATCACGGTTAAGGGAAGCTTCGCCTTAGCCGACAAGTGCGACAAGGATTTTCATCGGTTATCAGAAACTTTCGGGATGCAAGCTGAGTATTTGGCGTCCAAAAGTATGACTGGTTACGACGTACTACCAGACGTTGGAAGGCCAAATAAAGAGTCAACTTTCAATACAGAGAAAAATTCTAAGGAGGTGCAGATTCACCCGACAGACCCGAAAAAGACGACATCTATCGCAAACAACATGGATATCGCATAGGAAAGCGCGCTCGTCGAGTTCCTCCGTGAGAACTGGAAAATCTTCGCATGGTGTCCAGCTGACATGCCAGGAGTACCCAGGGAACTTGCCGAGCACCACCTAAATCTGGATCCATTAGCGAGACCAATCAAACAACCTTTGCGACATTTTTCGGAACCAAACCGCAAAGCTATGCTGTCGGAAATCAATCGACTACAAGAAGCTGGTTTTATCAAAGAGATATTCACGGAAGCCACATGGGTAGCAAACCCTGTGATGGTGCCAAAGAAAAACACTAAGGTCCTTCGCATGTGCGTCGACTTTACGTGTCTAAATAAACATTGTCCAAAGGATCACTTTCCCCTCCCAAGGATCGATCAAATTATCGACTCCACGGCTGGATGCGAACGTCTTTCCTTTCTGGACGCGTATTCTGGTTATAACCAGATCAGACTGAAAGAAGAAGATGAAGTAAAGACCGCGTTTATTACACCTTACGGCGTGTTTTGCTACAGAAAAATGCCATTCGGTCTAAAAAATGCGGGAGCAACATACCAGAGGATGATGCAGAAGTGTTTGGCGACACAGATTGGAAAAAACGTGCAAGTATATATCGACGATGTCGTCATAACATCAAAAAAGGGGACAACACTGATCGAGGATCTCAAGGAAACTTTCGACAACCTCAACAAATTTTGCCTGAAGTTGAACCCAACGAAGTGTTCCTTTGGTGTCCCAGCAGGAGAACTCTTAGGATTTCTAGTCTCAGCAAGAGGGATTGAAGCAAATCCCGATAAAATACAAGCTATCGTAACAATGAGAAAGCCAACAAAGTTGAAAGAGATACAACAGCTAACTGGGCGAGTCGCAGCTTTGAGCAGATTCGTCGCCAGGCTGGGAGAAAAAGCGTTACCATTTTAAGCTCTGATAAAGCAAGGAGACAAATTCCAGTGGAACGAGGAGGCTGATGTCTACGTTCCCCCTCCTTTCCTGTAGACAGTGTTGGGCCTCCAAGAGGAGAGGTTTGTAGAACAGCAGCAAGTTTCCCTTAAGTGGATACCCAAGGTTTATCGAACTCAGGGAGGAAGAGGTCAAAGATATCCCTCTCATGCAACCCCGCAACCACAAAGCAAGAAGTCTCTTGTGTCCCCAACACACCAAATAGGTGCACTAGTTCGGCGAAGAGATAGTGAAATACGGGTGGTATAAATAAGTATGAGCAAGTAGCAACGGTGCGGAAAAGTGCTTGGCGTGTAGTTGATGGTGGTGGTATTGCAAGCAGTAGTAACGCAAGAGAACAATGAACAAGCAAGTAGTAACGCAGCAGTAGTAACGGAGCAGTAGTAAACAAGCAGTAGTAACTCAGCAGTATTTAGGAACAAGGCCTAGGGATTACACTTTCACTAGTGGACACTCTCAACATTGATCACATAACAGAATAGATAAATGCATACTCTACACTTTTGTTGGATGATGAACACATTGCGTAGGATTACACGAACCCTCAATGCCGGAGTTAACAAGCTCCACAATAATGCTCATGTTTAAGTAACCTTTAGTGTAAGATAGATCAACGCTACTAAACCAAGTACTAGCATAGCATGCACACTCGTCACCTTCATGCATATGTAGGAGGAATAGATCACATCAATATTATCATAGCAATAGTTAACTCCATAATCTACAAGAGATCATGATCATAGCATAAACCAAGTACTAACACGGTGCACGCACTGTCACCTTTGCACACATGCAGGAGGAATAAACTACTTTAATAACACATCACTAGAGTAGCACATAGATAAATTGTGATACAAACACATTGCAATCATAAAGAGATATAAATAAGCACCTCACTATGCCATTCAACAGTGAATAAGTATTCCGTGAAATCTAGCCTAAGAGACCCACACGGTGCACACACTCGTCACCTTTACACACGTGGGACGAGGAGTCTCCGGAGATCACATAAGTAAAACTCACTTGACTAGCATAATGACATCTAGATTACAAGCATCATCATATGAATCTCAATCATGTAAGGCAGCTCATGAGATTATTGTATTGAACTACATAGGAGAGAGATGAACCACATAGCTACCGGTACAGCCCCGAGCCTCGATGGAGAACTACTCCCTCCTCATGGGAGCAGCAGCGGTGATGAAGATGGCGGTGGAGATGGCAGCGGTGTCGATGGAGAAGCCTTCCGGGGCACTTCCCCGCTCCGGCAGGTGCCGGAACAGAGATCCTGTCCCCCGCATCTTGGCTTCGCGATGGCGGCGGCTCCGGCAGTGTTTCGTGGGTTTCGTCAATTGGTATCGGGTTTTCTGATCCGGGGGCTTTATATAGGCGAAGAGGCGGCGCAGAGGGCTGACAGGGGGGCCACACCATAGGGCGGCGCGGCCCCTCTCGGCCGCGCCGGCCTAGGGTTTGGTGGCCCCGTGGCCCCCCTCCGGTCCTTCCCGGGTGTTCCGGATGCTTCCGATGAAAATAGGAACTTTGGCGTTGATTTCGTCCGATTCCGAGAATATTTCGTTACTAGGATTTCGAAACCAAAAACAGCAGAAAACAGGAACCGGCACTTCGGCATCTTGTTAATAGGTTAGTTCCGTAAAATGCACGAATTTGACATAAAGTGTGCATAAAACATGTAGATAACATCAATAATGTGGCATGGAACACAAGAAATTATCGATACGTTGGAGACGTATCAGCATCCCCAAGCTTAGTTCTGCTTCGTCCCGAGCGAGTAAAACGATAACAAAGATAATTTCTGGAGTGACATGCCATCATAAACTTGATCATACTATTTGTACAGCATATGTAGTGAATGCGACGATCAAAACAATGTATATGACATGGGTAAACAATCGAATCATAAAGCAAAGACTTTTCATGAATAGCACTTCAAGACAAGCATCAATAAGTCTTGCATAAGAGTTAACTCATAAAGCAATAATTCAAAGTAAAGGCATTGAAGCAACACAAAGGAAGATGAAGTTTCAGCGGTTGCTTTCAACTTATAACATGTATATCTCATGGATAATTGTCAATGCAAAGCAATATAACAAATGCAATATGCAAATATGTAAGAATCAATGCACAGCTTCACACAAGTGTTTGCTTCTTGAGATGGAGAGAAATAGGTGAACCGACTCAACAATGAAAGTAAAAGAATGATCCTTCAAAGAGGAAAGCATCGATTGCTATATTTGTGCTAGAGCTTTGATTTTGAAAACATAAAGAGAGCATAAAAGTAAAGTTTTGAGAGGTGTATGTTGTTGTCAACGAATGGTAGCGGGTACTCTAACCCCCTTGCCGTGACAAACCTTCAAAGAGCGGCTCCCATTTTATTTTATTTTTGGATGGCACTCCTTCCAACCTTTCTTTCACAAACCATGGCTAACCGAATCCTCGGGTGCCTCGCCAACAATCTCATACCATGAAGGAGTGCCTTTTTATTTTAGTTTTATTATGATGACACTCCTCCCAACCTTTGCTTACACAAGCCATGGCTAACCGAATCCTTCGGGTGCCGTCCAACAATCACATACCATGGAGGAGTGTCTATTTTTAGTTTGTTAATTTGGGACTCGGGAATCCCATTGCCGACTCTTTTTGCAAAATTATTGGATAAGCGGATGAAGCCACTAGTCCATTGGTGAAAGTTGCCCAACAAGATTGAAAGATAAACACCACATACTTCCTCATGAGCTATAAAACATTGACACAAATAAGAGGTAATAAATTTTGAATTGTTTAAAGGTAGCACTCAAGCAATTTACTTTGGAATGGCGGAGAAATACCATGTAGTAGGTAGGTATGGTGGACACAAATGGCATAGTGTTGGCTCAAGTATTGGGATGCATGAGAAGTATTCCCTCTCGATACAAGGTTTAGGCTAGCAAGGTTGTTTGAGGCAAACACAAGGATGAACTAGTACAGCAAAAACTCACATAAAAGACATATTACAAGTATTATAAGACTATACATCGTCTTCCTTGTTGTTCAAACACCTTACTAGAAATTATCTAGACCTTAGAGAGACCAATTATGCAAACCAAATTTTAGCATGCTCTATGTATTTCTTCACTAATAGGTGCAAAGTATATGATGCAAGAGCTTAAACATGAGCACAACAATTGCCAAGTATCACATTACCCAAGACATTATAGCAAATTACTACATGTATCATTTTCCAATTCCAACCATATAACAATTTAACGAAGAGGAAACTTCGCCATGAATATTATGAGCTAAGAACACATGTGTTCATACGAACCAGCGGAGCGTGTCTCTCTCCCACACAAGCATGATGTAATCCAATTTATTCAAACACAAACAAAAACAAAAGCAAACAAACAGTACGCTCCAAGAAAAAGCACATAAGATGTGATGGAATAAAAATATAGTTTCAGGGGAGGAACCCGATAATGTTGTCGATGAAGAAGGGGATGCCTTGGGCATCCCCAAGCTTAGACGCTTGAGTCTTCTTGATATATGCAGGGATGAACCACCGGGTGCATCCCCAAGCTTAGAGCTTTCACTCTCCTTGATCATAGTATATCATCCTCCTCTCTTGACCCTTGAAAACTTCCTCCACACCAAACTCGAAACAACTCATTAGAGGGTTAGTGGACAATAAAAATTAACATGTTCAGAGGTGACACAATCATTCTTAACACTTCTGGACATTGCATAAAGCTACTGGACATTAATGGATCAAAGAAATTCATCCAACATAGCAAAAGAGGCAATGCGAAATAAAAGGCAGAATCTGTCAAAACAGAACAGTCCGTAAAGATGGATTTTATTAGGCCACCAGACCTGCTCAAATGAAAATGCTCAAATTGAATGAAAGTTGCGTACATATCTGAGGATCATGCACGTAAATTGGCATAATTTTCTGAGCTTCCTGCAGGGCAGTGGGCTCAGATTCGTGACAGCAAAGAAATCTGGAACTGCGCAGTAATCCAAATCTAGTACTTACTTTTCTATCAAAGACTTTACTTGGCACAACAAAACATAAAACTAAGATAAGGAGAGGTTGCTACAGTAGTAAACAACTTCCAAGACACAAATATAAAACAAAGTACTGTAGCAAAATAGCACATGGGTTATCTCCCAAGAAGTTCTTTCTTTTTAGCCATTAAGATGGGCTCAGCAGTTTTAATGATGCACTCGCAAGAAATAGTATTTGAAGCAAAAGAGAGCATCAAGAGGCAAATTCAAAACACATTTAAGTCTAACATGCTTCCTATGCATAGGAATCTTGTAAATAAACAAGTTCATGAGGAGCAAAGTAACAAGCATAGGAAGATAAAACAAGTGTAGCATCAAAAATTTCAGCACATAGAGAGGTGTTTTAGTAACATGAAAATTTCTACAACCATATTTTCCTCTCTCATAATAACTTTCAGTAGCATCATGAGCAAACTCAACAATATAACTATCAAATGAAACATTCTTATCATGAGTCTCATGCATAAAATTATTACTACTCCCAACATAAGCATAATCAATTTTATTAGTTGTAGTGGGAGCAAATTCAACAAAGTAGCTATCATTATTATTCTCATCATCAAATATAGGAGGCATATTGTAATCATAATCAAATTCACTCTCCATAGTAGGTGGCACCAAAAGACCACTATCATTATAATCATCATAAATAGGAGGTAAAGAATCATCAAAGTAAATTTTCTCCTCAATGCTTGGGGGACTAAAAAGATCATGAAAACCAGACTTCCCCAAGCTTAGAACTTTCTACATTATTATCAACAATGGTGTTCAAAGCGTTCATACTAATATTACTACCAAGCATGCAAAGAAGATTTCATAGGTTTTTTAATTTTCGCATCAAACAATCCATGTTTTAAATCAGGAAATAGAATAAGAAGCTCACTCTTGTACATTATGCCAAACTAGTGTAAACAAGAAACAAAAAGATGCAATTGCAGGATCTAAAGGAAATAGCTTTGAGCACACACACAACGGCGCCGGAAAAATACTTTACCTGAGACCGTAGTATGAGTGCCTTTTACCTTTCCTCCCCGGCAACGGCGCCAGAAAAGTGGCTAGTTGCCGGGGTTGCCGGTGTGTGTGCCGTTTACCTTTCCTCCCCGGCAACGGCGCCGTGAAAAGTGCTTGATGTCTACGTTCCCCTCCTTTCCTCGTAGACAGTGTTGGGCCTCCAAGAGGAGAGGTTTGTAGAACAGCAGCAAGTTTCCCTTAAGTGGATACCCAAGGTTTATCGAACTCGGGGAGGAAGAGGTCAAAGATATCCCTCTCATGCAACCCCGCAACCACAAAGCAAGAAGTCTCTTGTGTCCCCAACACACCAAATAGGTGCACTAGTTCGGCGAAGAGATAGTGAAATACAGGTGGTATAAATAAGTATGAGCAGTAGCAACGGTGCTGGAAAAGTGCTTGGCGTGTAGTTGATGGTGGTGGTATTGCAGCAGTAGTAACGCAAGTAGAACAATGAACAAGCAGTAGTAACTCAGCAGTAGTAACGCAGCAAGTAGTAAACAAGCAAGTAGTAACTCAGCAGTATTTAGGAACAAGGCCTAGGGATTACACTTTCACTAGTGGACACTCTCAACATTGATCACATAACAGAATAGATAAATGCATACTCTACACTTTTGTTGGATGATGAACACATTGCGTAGGATTACACGAACCCTCAATGCCGGAGTTAACAAGCTCCACAATAATGCTCATGTTTAAGTAACCTTTAGTGTAAGATAGATCAACGCTACTAAACCAAGTACTAGCATAGCATGCACACTCGTCACCTTCATGCATATGTAGGAGGAATAGATCACATCAATATTATCATAGCAATAGTTAACTCCATAATCTACAAGAGATCATGATCATAGCATAAACCAAGTACTAACACGGTGCACGCACTGTCACCTTTGCACACATGCAGGAGGAATAAACTACTTTAATAACACATCACTAGAGTAGCACATAGATAAATTGTGATACAAACACATTGCAATCATAAAGAGATATAAATAAGCACCTCACTATGCCATTCAACAATGGAATAAGTATTCTGTGAAATCTAGCCTAAGAGACCCACACGGTGCACACACCGTCACCTTTACACACGTGGGACGAGGAGTCTCCGGAGATCACATAAGTAAAACTCACTTGACTAGCATAATGACATCTAGATTACAAGCATCATCATATGAATCTCAATCATGTAAGGCAGCTCATGAGATTATTGTATTGAACTACATAGGAGAGAGATGAACCACATAGCTACCGGTACAGCCCCGAGCCTCGATGGAGAACTACTCCCTCCTCATGGGAGCAGCAGCGGTGATGAAGATGGCGGTGGAGATGGCAGCGGTGTCGATGGAGAAGCCTTCCGGGGCACTTCCCCGCTCCGGCAGGGTGCCGGAACAGAGATCCTGTCCCCGCATCTTGGCTTCGCGATGGCGGCGGCTCCGGCAGGTTTCGTGGGTTTCGTCAATTGGTATCGGGTTTTCTGATCCAGGGGCTTTATATAGGCGAAGAGGCGGCGCAGAGGGCCGACAGGGGGCCACACCATAGGGCGGCGCGGCCCCCTCCGGCCGCGCCGGCCCTAGGGTTTGGTGGCCCCGTGGCCCCCTCCGGTCCTTCCCGGTGTTCTGGATGCTTCCGATGAAAATAGGAACTTTGGCGTTGATTTCGTCCGATTCCGAGAATATTTCGTTACTAGGATTTCTGAAACCAAAAACAGCGAGAAAACGAGAACCGGCACTTCGGCATCTTGTTAATAGGTTAGTTCCAGAAAATGCACGAATTTGACATAAAGTGTGCATAAAACATGTAGATAACATCAATAATGTGGCATGGAACACAAGAAATTATCGATACGTTGGAGACGTATCAGAGGCTGACAAAGCTTTCGAGGATTTGAAGCGCAAAATCTCGACACCACCAATTTTGGTGGCGCCGAAGGACAAGGAACCTCTCCTGCTATATATCGCAGCCACGCCCCAAGTGGTGAGCACGGTGCTAGTTGTCGAAAGAGAAGAAGAAGGAAAACTCCACGGAGTACAGAGGCCAGTATACTTCGTCAGTGAAGTTTTATCGCCATCAAAACAAAGATACCCTCAGTACCAAAAGCTAGCATACGGAGTGTTCACAACAGCACGAAAATTGCGCCACTATTTTTCGGCACACCAGATCATAGTGGTCAATGAAGCTCCTTTGTCAAATATACTGAACAATCCAGAAGCTACGGGTCGTGTCTCCCTTTGGGGAATAGAACTTTCCCTCGGGACATCACGTATGAAAAAAGAAAGGCAATCAAGTCGCAAGTTCTCGCCGGACTTCATCGCAGAGTGGATGGAGCTGCAAAACACAGGACCACCGGACTTGTCGAGAACCCGGACCATGAATTTCGACGGGTCCAAGAGAGTAGAAGGAGCCGGCGCAGGAGTAGTACTTATATCACCTGAAGGCGACAAATTGAAGTATATCCTTCGGATGACGTTCCCTAACGCATCTAACAACGAAGCAGAATACGAAGCCCTCATACACGGGATGAAGATGGCGAAAGCTTGTGGTGCAACTCGATTAAAAATCTTTGGCGACTCACAATTGGTAGCTCAGCAAGTTATGAACCAATGTGATGCAGTCAATGATAGCATGGTAGCATACAAGGAGGTGTACAATGAACTCGAGAAGCTATTTGATGGATGCGAGGTAAATCACATCAGTAGGTTAAGCAACGATGAAGCTGACGTCCTTGCAAATATTGGGTCGCAGTGCCTCCCAATCCCGCCAGGAGTATTTTGGGAAGAAATAGCGGAAAGATCTACGAAGCCAAAACAGGGGCAGAAAAAAGCAAAAGAGAAAACTTCGACATCCCTCACGTAAACCACGGAGGAGGAAGAGGAACAAGAGCTTGTGATGATGGTACAAGTTCCTTGGATGCAAGCATATGTATCATACATCCTCAGGAAAGAAATACCCGATGATCCAGTTGAGGCAAGGCGAGTAATTCGACGCTCCAAAGCCTTCACGGTGATCAAAGGAGAATTGTACAAACGGAGTATTTCAGGCGTCCTGCAAAGATGTGTCACACCCGAAGAAGGAAGAATAATTCTGAAGGATGTACACGAAGGAATATGCGGCCACCACGCGAGTAGTCGAGCCATCGCAGCCAAGGTCTTTCGGGCAGGATTCTACCGGTTGACAGAGAATCGAAGACGCCAAAGAAATAGTAAGGACTTGCGATGCGTGTCAAAGGTTTGCCGCAAAACCTCACTCTCCGGCAGCAGAATTAACACCAATACCATTGTCATGGCCCTTTGCACAATGGGGACTTGATATGGTGGGCAAGTTACATAAATCGTGGCCAGGAGGAAAGGAATACATGCTAGTAGCCGTCGACAAATTTACAAAGTGGATAGAAGCGAAGCCGATAAATTCGCCGGACGGAGCATCCGCAGTAAAATTCATAAAAGGCCTCGTCTTCAGATTTGGAGTGCCCCACAGCATCGTCACAGACAATGGTAGTAACTTTACATCCCATGAATTCAAAGATTATTGCAAGGAAATGGGTATCAAGTTGCACTTTGCGTCAGTTGCACATCCTCAAACCAATGGGCAAGTCGAGAAAGCCAATGGCATCATCTGCAATGGCATCAAGAAACGCCTGTTGGGACCACTGGAAAAAGCTCGGCATACCTGGCCAGAAGAACTACCAAGTGTGTTGTGGAGCATCCGAACAACACCAAATACAGCGACATAGGAAACCCCGTTCTTTCTGGTCCATGGAGCAGAGGCAGTACTACCAATAGAGATAGAGCACGACTCCCCCAGAGTCACAGAGTATAATGAAGAAACTTCGAGGATAGCATTGGAAGACGACGTAGACGCACTCGACGAAGCTCGAGACGAAGTATTATCAAGGGTAACCAAGTACCAGCAGGACTTGAAGAACTACCACAGTCGACGTTTGCGGCCAAGATCTTTTCAGGTGGGAGACCTAGTTCTTCGGCTCACGCAAAAAAGTCATGAAAAACTCGAGTCACCATGGCTTGGCCCTTACATTGTCACGGAAGTAGTCGGAGGAGGAGCATACAGGATAAAGGACAAAAAGACAGGGGTGGAGGAGCAAAACCCCTGGAATGTGGCGCAGCTCAGGCGGTTCTACGCCTAGAAGTCGAAATATAGTTCTTCTCTGCAAAAATACAATGTACTGAAACGCCCGCGAGTTTTCAGACGCACTCTTTTCCTTTTCGGGGCACCGAGTGGGGCCGGAAAGGTTTTTAATGAGGCGGGCTCGCGGTGCTGCAATATAATAAAGATAGTGGAGATATACTTCTTATTTTTTGACACATTCGGGGGCTCAACGCCTAAAGTCTCAAAATATATACAATACAGATTCACTGAAATATTTCGCCTTGGTACATTAATACCTCGCCAAATATAAAAATCGGAAGACAGCAATCATAAATATAGTGTGCTCGTCAAAATCTCAAGTGCTCTGGTCTAAAAACCTCGCAATAAAAATATAGAACGTCGACATCAAAAATACTCGAAGATTGGCAATCCTTCAAGGGAAAACCAAGGATGTCTCATTACAACAGAAAGACAAACCTTCAAGGTGGAAAAAATAGTATAACCTTTGCCCAGTTAGGCTCGGGGGCTTCAACAATATAGAGGATTTCGGCAACATACAATAAATTTCTTCGGAAATACAAAAAAAAAGAGTGAGATACAAGGTTTTCAATATAGTACAAATCAGTTAAATCCCAAGATACTATCTACGGATAAGCCTCTGGTTGTTTTATGTTCAGCATAAGAACCCTTGATAAAGAACTCCGAGTCCATCCGAAGAAGCTCATCTATCATTGATTCGGCCACGGGAGCCACCATATCATCGATTGAGTCAATATCATTTTTCCGCCGCGTTTTCTTGGCCAAACAATCAGCAACAATCTTCGTCAGGTCTAACTTTGGATGACAGATGTTTATCATAATCATGGCGAATCTCGCTCCAGCGGAGAGTTGAGCACACAAAAAGTTATGAATGCGGGGAGCATCTCTGAATACCTCTAATAATTCAGGAAGAGTTTTGGGAACCTCATTTCGAGGAAATAAATTCCTATAGACAAGGGTTAATGTCGTCGTGCAAAAATTGAGAAAATCGCGCACTTGGCAAGCACGGTCTTGGAACCTAACAATTTGTTGGGTTCGTTCAGGAGTGGCCCAGAACAAACAGCCATGGTTAAGGGAGAGATTGACAAGAAGATTTGTTCTCTCGTTCACTCTTTGATCTTCGGCAGCAGCATCAAGAACCGAGCCTATTAAGCACCAAGGCAAAAAAATTGAAGAAAAGCACAGCAAAATAAAGAGAAGGCATCATGAGATCGCAAAAACGTACCCAACATATCTGTGCTAGCCTCCACCATCAGCTCGAGCATACTATTTTCTCGGGTCGTGGCTCCCTTCGCTTCTAATACAGCAGCATCCTTGGCAGCTATAGCTTCTTTGGCCTGTTGGAGAGCAAGTTTTTCTTGTTCAGATGCTTTCCGAGATTGTTCCATCATTGCCAGAGTTTGTTTCTTCATAGATTGAAGTTGCTGTCGAAGTTCTTGCAAATCTTCAGACGAATGTCTGCTTGACGAACCTTCGAGGGGATTGTGGTCGACTAGTACTTTCCTCGAGAAGGAGGATGCAGGTGAAGCAGCGGCAGAAGTAGGAGGGGTCGAGTAATTATCAAATATTAACTGGAAAAGAGAGCCCCAGGATCAATGATAAGAACGAAGAGGAATTTCATTACTTTCTAGAAAATTTACACGGACATTACAAAAGAAGTTCTACAGAGAGACTAACAGAGTAACTGTCGCCAAGGCTAAAATGGCGACAAGAGCAAAAGAAACAGAAAGAAAAAACAAGGAGGCATGCAACTAGACCTCCGGCCTCGATGAGCTAGGAGTCGAAGCTGGTTTAATCCCGAGATACGCCAAGATTTTCTTTGTGTTGGGCTTGGCTGCCTTAATCAGCGACCTCCATCTCGACTGCTCTATCTGATCAGTGTCGCCAACTTTCGCCCAGTCGATATTCTGTTGGCTATCGGCAACCAAGGCAACAGTATTCTCGACAACGACCTTCATATTCTCATGACGCACCCTCAGACCAAGATCTTCTGATGGATCAAAGCACTTGGCCAAGTTAAGGAAAGTCGCGGGTTCCTCTTTCTTTGGGAAGAAATAGGGAAAGAGCCGCGACAGCCCCGCTTTGGCATGATCAATGCCTTCGCGTGCCTCGGACCCATGAAACTCGAGGAATGAAAGGGCGTCAAGAAGGGCATCGTTTTCGGGTTCTTCGAGTTCAAACTCTTGAGCTGTTCTATCTGTCAAGAAAGAAACTTATTGAGCAACAAATGAATGCGAGAGAAGAAAATACAAAGGATATGAAGTGGTTCAGATACTTACTGAGGAAGCGGCGACTTTGCGTCCTTATATGCTTAAGGATCGCTTCCTCGCGAGCAGCTTGTGCAGCTATGTGCTCGCTCAGCGAATTCTCGGCAGCGTGAAGTCTCTTTCTAAGATCTTCGACACCAGCAGCTTCAGTCTTGGCCTTATCAGCCTCTTCTCTAGCTTGAACAGCGTCCAACTCGGCCTTCTTACGAGCCTCTTCACTTTGCTCTAATTTTTGAGCTAGTGCATTGGAGCGCTCGTTGATAGCTGCCAATTTCTCTGCCAAGAAAGATAGAATTTTGCTAAAGTATCGACAACAAAGGAGTAACAGAGTAATGATAAAAAAGAAAGCAGCAAGGCATCACCTTCAGTTTGGTGAGCATATTTGATGGCGTGTATTTCACACGTTCGTTGGGCAACCCCAAGAGGAAGGTATGATGCGCACAGCAGCAAGTTTTCCCTCAGAAAGAAACCAAGGTTTATCGAACCAGGAGGAGCCAAGAAGCACGTTGAAGGTTGATGGAGGCGGGATGTAGTGCGGCGCAACACCGGAGATTCCGGCGCCAACGTGGAACCCGCACAACACAACCAAAGTACTTTACCCCAACGAAACAAGTGAGGTTGTCAATCTCACCGGCTTGCTCGTAACAAAGGATTAACCATATTGTGTGGAAGATGATTGTTTGCAGAGAAAATAGTAAAACAAGTATTGCAGCAGATTTGTATTTCAGTATTAAAGAATGGACCGGGGTCCACAGTTCACTAGAGGTGTCTCTCCCATAAGATAAAAGCATGTTGGGTGAAAAAATTACAGTCGGGCAATTGACAAATAGAGAGGGCATAACAATGCACATACATGACATGATAAGTATAGTGAGATTTAATTGGGCATTACGACAAAGTACATAGACCGCCATCCAACTGCATCTATGCCTAAAAAGTCCACCTTCAGAGTTATCGTCCGAACCCCCTCCGAGTATTAAGTTGCTAACAACGAGACAATTGCATTAAGTATGGTGCGTAATGTAATCAACAACTACATCCTCGGACATAGCGCCAATGTTTTATCCCTAGTGGCAACAAGACATCCATAACCTTAGGGGTTGCTTGTCACTCCCCGCATTCACGGAGACATGAACCCACTATCGAGCATAAATACTCCCTCTTGGAGTTACTAGCATCAACTTGGCCAGAGTCTCTACTAATAACGGAGAGCATGCAAGATCATAAACAACACATATGTAATAACTTGATAATTAACATGACATGGTATTCTCTATCCATCGGATCCCGACAAACACAACATATAGAATTACAGATAGATGATCTTGATCATGTTAGGCAGCTCACAAGATCCAACAATGAAGCACAATGAGGAGAAGACAACCATCTAGATACTGCTATGGACCCATAGTCCAGGGGTGAACTACTCACTCATCACTCCGGAGGCGACCATGGCGGTGTAGAGTCCTCCGGGAGATGAATCCCCTCTCCGGCAGGGTGCCGGAGGAGATCTCCAGAATCCCCCGAGATGGGATCGGCGGCGGCGTCTCTGGAAGGTTTTCCGTATCGTGGTTTTTTCGCCTCAGGGGTTTCGCGACGGAGGCTTTAAGTAGGCGGAAGGGCAGAGTCGGGGGCCGACGAGGGGCCACACCATAGGGCGGCGCGGGCCCCCCCTGGGCCGCGCCGCCACGTGGTGTCGCCACCTCGTGGCCCCACTTCGTGTGTTCTTCGGTCTTCTGGAAGCTCCGTGGAAAAATAGGCCCCTGGGTCTTCGTTTCATCCAATTCCGAGAATATTTCGTTACTAGGATTTCTGAAACCAAAAACAGCGTAAAACGAGAACCGGCACTTCGGCATCTTGTTAATAGGTTAGTTCCAGAAAATGCACGAATATGACATAAAGTGTGCATAAAACATGTAGGTATCATCAATAATATGGCATAGAACATAAGAAATTATCGATACGTCGGAGACGTATCAATATTCACGATACCCAATGAATTGAGCACCAATGCGAATAAGCTCTTTGATCATGGGCTATTAAGGAAAGAAAAAGACAAAGCAAGAAAAATTTCGGTATGAGAAAAATATAATGGCATTTAGAAGGAAACAGAAGTATAGACAGTGACAAGGGTATGGAGAACTTACATCATCCAAGAGAGGGTTCGAAGAGATACTCAAATAGAGACTCGGCTCCGAAATTGCTTCAGTCCTTGCCCTTTTCGGTGAAGGGACAAGGGGGCTCGAAGGAGGAGTAGATGTGCCGACGTTTTGTTGAGGAGGCGAAGATTCTTCTCCTTCAACTGGTTTCTCCGAAACAACTAGAGTATGTGACGTGCTCGTTCGAGCAGCCACATCCAAAGTGTGTGTTTGTTCGTCATCATCACTGTCGAAAAAAGGTGGCAGCATAAAAAGGAAGGCAAAATTCTTCGAATAGAAAAATAAAAAGAGACAGGGAACTTACGAGCTGATGAGACTCTCGAGATATGGGTCATAAGCTGCCTTTCGCGGTGAAGGAGCAGTTTCTTCGGGTTGAGAGGTCCCGGAATCTTCGACATCACTCCTCTTCCTTTTGTTCTTTGGAGAAACGAGCAGGAGGAGGAGATTGTGCGGATGTAGTACCTTCGAAGCGGCATCCTTTTCAATAGATCCCGCAGATTTTCGAGAATCACGGGTTCATTCACAAAGAGGGGGCCTCCTGGTTGTCATCAGCAATAACGGCCCTTTCCTCGACATCTCCACCCTCAGGAAGAGGAGGAAGAGAGGCCATAGTAGGATGGTTCTGCAGAAAAATAACGACAAGAGAAAAATTAGAGGGATATCAATACAATGAGATACAGGGAAAGTTTAAAGTAAGATAAAAACTCGAGAAGATAAAATACCTCGGGGAGAGGATTGGTGGAGCTGTATGGTTCCACGCGGCATGAGGAAGGAATAGGATCCCTCTTGCTCAGCGAGGAGATTCTTCGGATCAGCTTCTCCAAGTCCTTCACAGAAAGATCATTGGAGAGCCTATTGGCGTCATTTTCACCAGCATACGTCCAAAGGGGATTTTTGCGGGCCTGAAGAGGCTGCACTCTAATCCTAAGAAAGTAGGCAGTGATTTGAACACCAGACAGCAATTTGCCTCGAGTATTTTGAAGCTGGTGGATGCGAGACATAAGCGCTTCTGTCGCCTTTTTCTCTTCCTCGGAAACTTCAGCATCCCAGGAGCGGCGGCGTTGGATTTTGGCACTTCCGTCGAAAGGAATTATGTTGTGTTCAACAGAATTGGCACTTTCTTCGTGTATATAGAGCCACCTTTTGCGCCATCCTTAGACAGAATCAGGAAATTTGACGTCGAAGTAGTCAACGTCAGTTCGAACACAGATAACAACGCCACCTATGTGTAGGTGGAGTTGTGGGAGTGATGACCCACAAGTATAGGGGGTGTATCGTAGTATCTTCGATAAGTAAGAATGTCGATCCCAACGAGGAGCAGAAGGTGTTGGCAAGCAGTTTCGATGAAGGTTTCACTGTAAATGCTCACAGACAAGTATTCGGGGGTTTTGATGTAACGAGATGAAATAAGTACGAGTAAGTAAAATGCGAGAGAAATAATTGCAGCGAGTGGCCCAATCCTTTGTAGCACAAAGGACAAGCCGGTTTGTTTACTTATAATGACCAAACGTTCTCGAGGACACATGGGATTTTAGTCTAGTGCTTTCGCTTCATATGGCTAAATAATCTTCATTGTTATGATAAGTGTTGTGTGGGTGAACCTATGCTAATGTACCGCCCTTCCTAGGACTAATACATACTTGTGATTATACCCCTTGCAAGCATCCGCAACTACAAGAAAGTAATTAAGAATAAATCTAACCACAGACCTTAAACTGCGAGATCCCGCGATCCCTCCCGCATCGATATACCAACGGGGTTTAGGTTTCTGTCACTCCGGCAACCCCGCAATTAGCAAACGAATACAAGATGCATTCCCCTAGGCCCATAAATGGTGAAGTGTCATGTAGTCGATGTTCACATGACACCACTAGAAGAATAACACCACAACTTAAATATCACACCATTGAATATTACTCAACCATAGTTCACTACTAACATTTAGACTTCACCCATGTCCTCAAGAACTAAACGAACTACTCACGAGACATCATATGGAACATGATCAGAGGTGATATGATGATGAATAACAATCTGAACATAAACTTGGTTCAATGGTTTCACTCAATAGCATCAACAACAAGTATAGATCGATACCGGGAGAGTTTCCCCTATCAAACAATCAAGATCAAACCCAAATTGCTACGGTGGTGACGGTGTCCAGCGGTGATGACGGCGGTGATGATGGTGGAGATGATGATGATGGTGATGGTGATGATGTCCAGCTTCACGTCGGTGACGATGGCGTCGATTTCCCCTCCCGGAGGGAATTTCCCGGCGGATTCCTCGCCCGCCGGAGAGCTCTTTTCTCTCTGGTGTTCTCCGCCCCGCAGAGGCGGCTGTAACTCTTCGTGAGGTACCCCTCCTGGCTTAGGTTTTCGGGACGAAGGATTTCGCGAAGAAAAGGAGGCGAAAGGGGGCGTGGGCCCTCCACACCACATGGCGGCGCGGCCGGGGCCTCGGGCCGCGCCGCCCTAGGGTGTGGGCCCACCCCGGCTCCTCCCGGCTCCTCCTTCCGGCTTCCTCCGTCATCTTGAAAAATAGGATTTTTGGTATAATTTCCTTCCACAGGTGATCTTCCGAAATATTGCCTTCCGACGGTGCTTTTTCCAGCAGAATCTCGGCTCCGGTGCTTGATCCTCCAATAATGATGAAACATGCAAAATAGATGAAATAACATAAGTATTGTGTCCCAATATGAAATATATCAATGAATAACAAGCAAATTATGATATAAAATAGTGATGCAAATTGGACGTATCAACTCCCCCAAGCTTAGACTTCGCTTGTCCCCAAGCGAAACCGAACTCAATAGACATGACCACATGTTTATGGAGTGAAGAGTCGATAACCAAAATACGGACAAGAAACATCATATTCATTCACACAGGACATTATAGTAAACAACCTCTTATAACTCATATTGAAACAAGTATAAGGTAATCACAAATAAAGGTGCATAAGAAATCATCATTGGTGATGGCAAACTTCGTTCTTGGTCAGAGAACAATTAACAGATTATATTTATCTCATTGAGCAGCGCTCTCATGTTAAAGTTTATAAGGCACAACTTGCATACTCAATCATAATGGTCTCTTCATAATCATTGGCAACTTACAAAGCTATATTCATTCAGATAAAACTTGTACTAAACAAGGAAGAATAAAAGACATGATGTAGCAAATCACAATATATTGGTTTGATCACAACTACTCAAATGCTTGCTTGAGATGGAGAGAAATAGGTTTACTGGACTCAACATAAAGTAAAAGACAGGCCCTTCGCAGAGGGAAGCAGGGATTAAATCATGTGCTAGAGCTCTTTCAGTTTTGAAATCATATAGAGATAATAAAAGTAACATTTTGAGAGGTGTTTGTTGTTGTCAACGACCGGTAGCGGTACTCTAACCCCCTTGCCGGACAACCTCCTAAGAGCGGCTCCCATAATATTTTCATTTCGTGTGGCACTCCTTCCAACCTTTCTTTCACAAACCATGGCTAACCGAATCCTCGGGTGCCCGCCAACAATCTCATACCATGAAGGAGTGCCTTTTTATTTTAGCTTTATGATGATGATGACACTCCCCCCAACCTTTGCTTACACAAGCCATGGCTAACCGAGTCCTTCGGGTGCCGTCCATCAATCACATACCATGGAGGAGTGTCTATTTAGTTTAATTTATTTGGGACTGGGAATCCCATTGCCCGCTCTTTTTGCAAAATTATTGGATAAGCGGATGAAGCCACTAGTCCATTGGTGGAAATTGCCCAACAAGATTGAAAGATAAAACACCACGTACTTCCTCATGAGCTATGAAACATTGACACAAATAAGAGATACTAAGTTTTGAATTGTTTAAAGGTAGCACATGAAATATTTACTTGGAATGGCAGAAAATACCATGTAGTAGGTAGGTATGGTGGACACAAATGACATAGGTTTGGGCTAAGGTTTGGATGCACGAGAAGTATTCCCTCTCGATACAGGTCTTTGGCTAGCAAGGTTAATTAGCAAGCATGAGAGTCGAGGGAAACAAACAAATATACATATGATAGAAACAATCATGCATCTTCCTTGTAAGCACAAACAATCTTAACTTCAGAATAATAAGCTATGAGCTAACAAGAAAGACAATGAAACATCTACATGTATTTCTCTTTTCTATTTAAACTTCAAAGTGTTGTTGCTATTGACCAATGCTAAGTTTGCCAAAACCAAATAGATTTATTCAATGCTCCCAAAGTGATACCAATACTAACAACAAGATAAATCATAGAGGTTGCAAACTAAAATAAGATGTGCAATATGTAAATGATAAGACTTCTCATTAATATTCCATATCGATAACTCACACCAAGGGATACATAGACAACTAAAGGGGAGATACTTCCAAACGCAACCCATCTTATACGATAACTTCCCTACTCATGATATGACACTACTTGACAATAAAAGTAAAAGGTAGTGATAATGTGATACCGCGGCACTCCCCCAAGCTTGGAACAAACCAAGGGGATGCCAATACCGATGACGAATTACTCCTGCGGAGATGGTGGTGATGAACTCCTCCCGCGCTTCTTAATAAGCTCCTTCAACTTCGGTTTCTCAGCTTGACAATTCTGCACTAAGATTCGAAGAGATTCATTGTTATCTGAAGTTGGCGATGACGATCTTGTGATGCGAATCGAGTGGTATTCAATCAATCTTCGGAGACGGCAATTCTCCTCCTGGAGTATCTCCACTTCTCTTCTCAGAGCCCGATATTGATCACAAAACTCATCGATGATCCGTAGAACTTCTTCCATCATGGGGAAGGAGTCGAGGCTAAGAGCGGGTGGTAAAGGTCCCTGCAGGTTATGAGAAAAAGAACGTCGAGTGTCAACAGCATCCCACCAAGATTTGCTTGCTCCCTCCGGCTCGCTCGCTCTTGTCTTGATGGCACCTCCTTCACTTCTTCCTCCGAAAGCCCCTTGCCCTTGTTGTTGGAGGCCATGGTACTTCTAGACTAAAAACAGATCCTGGTAGAAACAGCTCGAAACAAAACACGTCGAAAACACGATATACAGACCTCCAGGGGTCCGGGGGATTATATAGCAAAAATTTTCTTGACAAAAGGAAAGTACCAGATCGAACCAGAGTCGGAAAGGGGCGACGGGGTGGCCAAACCCTAGGTCGGCGCGGGCCCTGCATAGGCCGCGCCGGCCTATGGTGCCACTCCCTCGTGCGTCCTTTCCACTCCGTTTCGAACTCGTAATTTCTCATATTTTCCAAAAACAGCGAAAATATTGTTCGGAAAGTAAATTGCGTACTTTTCATTACCAGTACTGTTACCTATTCAAAGTCGAGTTCTGGCGGACTGCCAATTTGTCCTTTGATGAAAGCTTCCGGCGTTTCCACTTGAATAATATCAACATCAACATTATAAGAATCACCCGAGATATAATGCTTGAGTCTTTGTCCATTCACCACTTGCGTAGCATTGCCTTGGAGAGAACTTATCTTGATTGCTCCTGAGGGATACACCTCCTCGACAACATATGGTCCTTCCCATTTCGAGAGTAATTTCCCTGCAAAGAATCTGAGACGAGACCGATACAATAGGACTTTATCCCCAATATTAAACTCTCTTTTGATGATCCTCCTATCATGCCATTTTTTAACTTTTTCTTTAAAGAGTTTAGCATTTTCATAAGCTTCACTTCTCCATTCATCTAGAGAACTTAATTGTAGCAACCTCTTATCACCGGCAAGTTTAGGATCTTTATTTAATTCTCTAACAGCCCTATAAGCTTTGTGTTCTAGCTCTAAAGGTAAATGACAAGCTTTTCCGTAAACCATTTTATAAGGTGACATTCCCATGGGGTTTTTATAAGCAGTTCTATAAGCCCATAGTGCATCCTTCAATTTACTAGACCAATTCTTTCTGGTTTTATTAACGGTCTTTTGCAAAATAGATTTAATCTCTCTATTTGATAATTCTACTTGACCACTAGTTTGAGGGTGATAAGCGGAAGCAATTCTATGATTAATACCATACCTAGCAAGAGTTTTTCTGAAACCTCCATGAATAAAATGAGAACCTCCATCAGTCATAATATATCTAGGTACTCCAAATCTAGGAAAAATAATATCTAAAAGCATTTTTAAAGAGGTCTCACCATCAGCACTTTTTGTAGGTATGGCTTCTACCCATTTAGTAACATAATCAACAGCAACAAGTATATGCGTGTTACCTTCTGAAGAGGGAAAAGGTCCCATGAAGTCAAATCCCCAACAATCAAACGGTTCAACAACAAGAGCATAATTCATAGGCATTTCATTGCGTCCGGAGATATTACCAACCCTTTGGCATTCATCACAAGATAGAATAAACTTTCTCGCATCCTTGAAGAGAGTTGGCCAATAAAAACCTGATTGTAGAACTTTTTGCGCGGTTCTTTCTCCGGCGTGATGTCCTCCATAAGCACTGCCATGACATTTACTCAATATCTCTTGTTGTTCATATTCGGGAACACATCTTCGCATAATACCATCCACTCCTTCTTTATATAAGTGTGGGTCATCCCGTAAATAATGCCTCAAATCATAAAAGAATTTCCTCCTTTGTCTGAGCTGAAAAGGTTGGAGGCAAGTACTTGGAAACAATAAAGTTAGCATAATCAAGCATACCAAGGACTCGTCTCGCGAGCTCACCTTTATCACAGCCAATTGTTCATTTGGAAAACTATCATTAACAGGAACAGGATCATAAGCAATATTTTCCAATCTAGACAAATTATCAAGCAATCAGGATTATCAAGCACCTTTCCTATCTACAATATGTAAATCAAATTCTTGCAAAAGAAGTACCCATCTAATAAGCCTCGGCTTAGCATCTTTCTTTGTCATTAGGTATCTAATTGCAAGCATGATCAGTATGAATAGTAACTTTTGAATCAACAATATAAGATCTAAATTTATCACAAGCAAAAACTACAGACTAATAATTCCTTTTCAGTTGTAGCATAATTTCTTTGAGCAAGTATCAAGAGTTTTACTAGCATAATGAATAACATTCAGCTTTTTATCTACTCGCTGTCCAAGAACAGCGCCTACAAGCAAAATCACTAGCATCACACATAATTTCAAATGGTAAATTCCAATCAGGAGGTTCAACTATAGGAGCAGCTTGTTAAGGCTTTCTTAAGAGTTTCAAAAGCTTCCTTACAATCATCATCAAAAACAAATGGTACATCTTTTTGAAGAAGATTAGTAAGAGGCTTTGAAATCTTGGAGAAATCTTTAATAAACCTCCTATAAAACCCAACATGACCAAGAACACTACGAATACCTTTAACATCCCTCGGATAGGGCATCTTCTCAATTGCTTCAACTTTAGCTCTATCAACTTCAATACCTCTCTCGTAAATTTTATGTCCCAATACAATTCCTTCATTAAACATAAAGTGGCATTTCTCCCAATTAAGAACAAGGTTAGTTTCTTCACATCTCTCGCAAAACTTTATCAAGGTTTCGCAAGCAACTATCAAAAGAATTCCCATAAACGGAAAAATCATCCATGAATACCTCTACAATACTTTCACAAAAACCATGAAAAATAGCAGTACATGCATCTTTGAAAAGTAGCAGGAGCATTACATAAACCAACAGGCATACGTCTATAAGCATAAGTTCCATAGGGACAAGTAAAGGTGGTTTTCTCTTGATCTTTAGCTTTAACAAAGAATTTGTGAAAATCCGTAATAACCATCAAGAAAGCAAAAATGAGTATTTTTAGACAATCTTTCTAGCATTTGATCAATAAATGGTAAAGGGTAATGATCTTTCTTAGTAACTTTATTAACTTTTCGAAAATCAATGCACATTCTATACCCTACAACCACTCTTTGAGGAATGAGCTCATCATTATCATTAGGCACAACAGTCATACCTCCTTTCTTGGGAACGCAATGTACAGGACTAACCCATCTACTATCAGCAATAGGATATATAATACCAGCTTCAAGAAGTCGTAATACCTCATTCCTTACCACTTCCTTCATCTTCGGAATTAGACGACGCTCGAGGTTCAACAACAGGCTTTGCATCATCTTCCATATTAATAGCATGTTGGCAAATAGATGGAGAAATCCCCTTCAAATCATCAAGAGTGTAGCCAATAGCTCCTCGGTGTTTCTTCAATATTTGCAATAATCTTTCTTCTTCAAACTCGTAAGCTTAGAACTAATAATAACAGGATATATTTTCTTATCATCAATATGAGCATATTTAAGATCATCGTGTAAAGGCTTTAAATCAAAAACAGGATCTTCCTTTGGTGGCGGTGTTGTACCCAAATCTTCCACCGGTAAATCATGCTTGAGAATAGGTTGGTGAAGAAAAATTTCCTCAAGCTCATCTCTTTCTTTCCTAAAAATTTCGCTCTCACTATCCTCCAAATGTTGCTGCAAAGGATTGTTAGGAACAAGAACAATAGATGCACACTGCTCCATTTTAAAATCATTACTAGGCAAATCAGCTTTATAAGGAGTTTTAGTAAATTTAGAGAAATTAAACTCATAAGATTCACCAGCAAATTTAGTCAAAATTTTCTCTTTCTTGCAATCTATAATAGCTCCACAAGTATTTAGAAAAGGTCTACCAAAAATAATAGGACAATAATCACTAGCAGCAGAACCAAGTACCAAAAAGTCAGCAGGATATTTAATCTTACCGCATAAAACTTCCACATCTCTGACAATACCAATTGGTGAAATAGTTTCTCTATTAGCCAGCTGAATAACCACATCAATATCTTCAAGTTCACAAGAATCAATTTTGTGCATAATCTCCGTGTAAAGCTCATATGGAATAGCACTAACACTTGCACCAATATCACATAATCCATAATAGCAATGATCACCAATTTTAACAGATAGCATAGGAACACTAGCTTGTTTGGGTTTATTAGGATGTGAAACAATATTAGAAGCATCTTCACGTAAAATAATATGACCATCCTCGACATTTTCAAGTCACAAGATCTTTAACAATTGCAACAACGAGGTTCAATTTTTATTTGTTCTTCAGTGTTCTCTAGGTTTCTTTTCACTTTTATGAACCGCACTATTTATAACAGAGTACTCTTTCATTTTAGCAGGGAAAGGAGTTTTTTCAATATAAGCTTCAGGAATAACACGATCAGCAGTTTCAATTACAACACATTTATTAATAGATGAATCAATTTTATCTTTATATGGTTCATGATACTTATCAAAATTCTTCTTAGGCAATTCATAATGAGAGGCAAAAGCTTTATAAAGATTTACAGCAACTTGGGAATCAAGACCATATGTAGCACTCATATTACGAAATAAATCAGTATCCATAAAAGCTTCAATGCATTTATAATCATAAATTATACCCGATTCTCTATCCTTGTCGTTCTCCCAACCTTCAGTATTTTCTTGGATTCGATCAAGAAGGTCCCTTTTAAACTCTTCTTTGTTGCGTGTAAATGATCCGTAACAAGAAGTATCCAAGCAAAGTCTTGTCTTGAAAAGAAAGTCTTGCATAGAAGTTATCAATAATAACATTACCAGGAAGCTCATGAATGGGGCATTTGAGCATTAAAGACTTCAATCTCCCCAAGCTTGGGCAATACTCTCTCCATCATGAGGCCAAAAATTATATATGCGATTCCGATCCTTATGAATTTCACTTGGAGGATAGAACTTAGAATAAAACCGGGGCACAATATCATTCCATTCAAGAGAATCCCCATTATCCAAGTAATTTATACCAATGCGCCGCCTTACCGGACAGCGATAAAGAGAATAATTTCTTCCTCACTTCATCCATAGCAATACCTGCACATTTGAATAACCCGCATAATTCATGCAAAAACAAGAAATGATCACCGGGGTGGACAGCTTCCATCCCCTTCATAGCGGTTATCCATAACACGTTCAATAATTTTCATAGGTATTTTATATGGTATCACTTCCTCACCTGGCGCCTCATCTACTACCGTTGCGTAGTAGTAGATTTCCCAAATAGAAATTGAAGAGAAGAGCTCTCCATAATGACTTATGGCAAGAAAGCAGAAATAAAATCAGCACAACAAGAAAGGTTTTCCTTACCAATTCCACTTACCAATAGCGCTTCACTCCCCGGCAACGGCGCTCGTAAAATAGTCTTGATGACCCACAAGTATAGGGGTGTATCGTAGTATCTTCGATAAGTAAGAATGTCGATCCCAACGAGGAGCGAAGGTGTTGGCAAGCAGTTTCGATGAAGGTTTCACTGTAAATGCTCACAGACAAGTATTAGGGGGTTTTGATGTAACAGATGAAATAAGTACGAGTAAGTAAAATGCGAGAGAAATAATTGCAGCGAGTGGCCCAATCCTTTGTAGCACAAAGGACAAGCCGGTTTGTTTACTTATAATGACCAAACGTTCTCGAGGACACATGGGATTTTAGTCTAGTGCTTTCGCTTCATATGGCTAAATAATCTTCATTGTTATGATAAGTGTTGTGTGGGTGAACCTATGCTAATGTACCGCCCTTCCTAGGACTAATACATACTTGTGATTATACCCCTTGCAAGCATCCGCAACTACAAGAAAGTAATTAAGAATAAATCTAACCACAGACCTTAAACTCCGAGATCCCGCGATCCCTCCCGCATCGATATACCAACGGGGTTTAGGTTTCGTCACTCCGGCAACCCCGCAATTAGCAAACGAATACAAGATGCATTCCCCTAGGCCCATAAATGGTGAAGTGTCATGTAGTCGACGTTCACATGACACCACTAGAAGAATAACACCACAACTTAAATATCACACCATTGAATATTACTCAACCATAGTTCACTACTAACATTTAGACTTCACCCATGTCCTCAAGAACTAAACGAACTACTCACGAGACATCATATGGAACATGATCAGAGGTGATATGATGATGAATAACAATCTGAACATAAACTTGGTTCAATGGTTTCACTCAATAGCATCAACAACAAGTATAGATCGATACCGGGAGAGTTTCCCCTATCAAACAATCAAGATCAAACCCAAATTGCTACGGTGGTGACGGTGTCCAGCGGTGATGACGGCGGTGATGATGGTGGAGATGATGATGATGGTGATGGTGATGATGTCCAGCTTCACGCTCGGTGACGATGGCGTCGATTTCCCTCCCGGAGGGAATTCCCCGGCGGATTCCTGCCCGCCGGAGAGCTCTTTTCTCTCTGGTGTTCTCCGCCCCGCAGAGGCGGCTGTAACTCTTCGTGAGGTACCCCTCCTGGCTTAGGTTTTCGGGACGAAGGATTTCGCGAAGAAAAGGAGGCGAAAGGGGGCGTGGGCCCTCCACACCACATGGCGGCGCGGCCAGGGCCTGGGCCGCGCCGCCCTAGGGTGTGGGCCCACCCCGGCTCCTCCCGGCTCCTCCTTCCGGCTTCCTCCGTCATCTTGAAAAATAGGATTTTTGGTATAATTTCCTTCCACAGGTGATCTTCCGAAATATTGCCTTCCGACGGTGCTTTTTCCAGTAGAATCTCGGCTCCGGTGCTTGATCCTCCAATAATGATGAAACATGCAAAATAGATGAAATAACATAAGTATTGTGTCCCAATATGAAATATATCAATGAATAACAGCAAATTATGATATAAAATAGTGATGCAAATTGGACGTATCAGGGAGCCATTACGGCGGAGGCAGAAAATGCGTTTCCACAAAATCCAATTAGGAGGGGTTCCAAGAAAGCATTCGCACAGCGTGATGAAGATAGAAATATGGAGGATGGAGTTAGGGGTCAACTGGTGCAGCTGAATTCCGTACACAAAAAGAAGGCCGCGGAGGAAATCATGAATTGGGGTAGAAAGGCCGCGGATGAGGTGATCAACGAAACTAACCCGGTACTCCATTGGAGGGTCTGGGTAGCTTTCTTCGCTGGGAAAGCGGATGGCGTCCTCCTTCTTCATCAGGCCAAGCCTCTTCAGCAGGTTGACATCTTGATTGGAGATCTTAGATCTCTCCCACTCAAGGTCTTCAGCAGCCATCTTGGACTCCGGAGTATTGTGGCGAGTGAGTCGTGTGCGCGGTGGCATCAATGGCGCTGGAAAAGCTATGCTCGTGCGTGCGGAAGCTCAAAGAGAATTGGGCGCAGGAGAAGTTTTTGCAGAGAAGAACAGATGTGCGGCGCGAGCGAAGGGGAGAACCGAGGTTGAAGAAAGGTTTATATAGGAATCGGGCGAAGAAATGCACCGTTGGATGAAGAAATCGTGTGGTGAAATAGCAAAGGTTAAAAAGGTATTTTTACTAAAATGGAATAGAACAGGCGTTACCGTACGTGCGCCAGGAAAAGCGGAGGACGTGTGTCCCCCACTTGCACGACGTGTCAACAAGGTGGAAATAATGGACCCACAGAGCAGAAAAATCTCGGTTATTAATGGAGATGAAGTGAATTTCACTAAGGAAAGCATGTCGACAAGAAAAATAAAAGAAGATTGGCGACAGAAGAAGTTATCTGAATACTTCGAGAGCCTTTGGTCAAATACAAGTTTTTGCCCAAATGCTCGGGGGCTACTTCGGTAAAAGTTAAAATTTCGAGTATGGAAATAAAGAAATTGTGGGAGCCTACAACCAAGCACAAATTCTTGGCTGTAGCCTCGGGGCTACTCCCATCGGGAGCGCTTGTTCGCGCACCCGAGAAATGAAAAGAGGATCATATCAGGAAATAATGACAATATAGCGACAAGGTGGACTAAAATGTTGAGCCTACAACCAAGCACAAGTTCTTGGCTGTAGCCTCGGGGGCTACTCCCATCGGGAACGCTGTTCGCGTGCCCGATGAAGTGAAATAAAAAAAAAGAGATAGCAAAGCAAGAGAGTATATTTCGAGTTATAACTAACTCTACATACACTCCCATCGGGAGAACAATAGAAGTCATATTTGACTCGATAAAATGTGCTATTCCAGCAGCCGGAAAAGCACTCGACAATATATTCTCAGAACGCCAAAGTTGCGATCAATTTCGGATGCCGCAAATTTGCGAAGGTAAGACCCCGGATCCGTTCTGCTCGGGCGTGGCATCGCCGAAGACTGCGCTCTGCTACTTTTATCCGTATCAACAGATACGAAGAAAAATCCTAACGGACGCGTTAGGTACGCGATAAATTTGACTGGGACTTGACAGAATGGTAAGACCTTAAGCGGCACCTGTCGAAGTTTACACCAGTATCCCGAGATCATGTCCAGGGATGTGATCTTGAAGTAGGTTTTTGCGGATTGCCACTAGAGCAGTTAACTAGTACCTGATCCATCAGATGAACTAGCCCCAACTACCATTATCCCTGTACAATATAGAGTTTTATATGAAGAAGTATAAAAGAGTTAAAGCTTTCGAATAAAAATAAACAGTGGAAATTTTCCCTGACTCTACGATTCAAGCAAAATCTCGGGGGCTACTGACATAGGTATCCCAAATGGGCCTGCCGAAGATAGTACCCGGGATTTACTGAAGGCCCATTATCCGAAGAATAAGAAGATTCGGGAGTCCAAGATATATTAAGGAAAGTTAGAATTGTAATAAGAAGTGTTGTTTGTAATCTGACGGGATGAGTTAGAAACCGTCCCGGAATATGTAACTTGTACGAAACGAAACCCTCGGCTCCACCTCCTATATAAAGGGGGAGTCGAGGGGCGAAGAGATCATCGAATCATTGTTCACAAACCCTAGTTTTCATAATCGTCGAGTACTTTTCGGCTGAAACCTTCGAGATCTACTTACCCTCTACTTCTAACTAAACCCTAGCCTATAACCCGTAGGCATTGACAAGTTAATCCCTTGTCAGCCACTTAGAGTCGATGCTCTTAATTATCTTGGTCCTAGGTGGCATGTTTGCTCAAACAAGCTCCATTCCTAATAAAATATTTTATTACTCATCTTGTGGGCTCTTGTTTGAATATGAAATTCTTGGTGTGGTTTTTCCTCAAATACATATCTCTATGTCTTATTTGGGACACCGTTTGCTTCAAGTTATTCTAATCATTGCCGTGCGTGATTGTGTGACTAGTTGAAGTTATCAAGAATCTTCATCCGTGCATAGTGCATAATTCTATATACTTATCCTATGTCTTTTATTGTGAAGTTGATCCTTACTATCATTGTCAATACTCCACCGGAAATTATTTCCAATATACTCATTGTCTTTGACAATTGATAACCTTGTATGTGGTTGAATTTTTGGATCATCTTCACCTTGGATTGTTTCTTACTTCCTTATTTTATTTCCAAGAAATCTTTATAGCTCCCATATGTCTTCCTTGTCCTTTTGAAAAATCCTTTGATAAATCCTCTTGATTCATATCAAGTGTTTGTTTTGGAATACATACCTTTTCTTTGCGGTACATTGTGCCATTGTGAAAAGTGTGGGTTTGGTTTATTTGTTCGAACCTTGCTCCCTTGGGAGTTTTGCTATCTCATTCCTTCTTCTATGCTTTATTTGTTGAATGAGATAAAATATTTGAGCATGTTTGCTTTATTTCATACTTTATGCTCAATGGTCTCTTCTTAGTTCATTTGTTGAACTTTGTTGAACAAATCTTTTGTGATTTGCTTCTTAGATATAATTTGGACAACAAATTTGTTTTGTGAAACCTCGATGCCTTATTCAATTCTTTTGGTGTAAAGTATATCTTTCTTGGATCTTTAAAAGTCTTTGTGCGTGCTTATATGTAATTTATTTATATTTATAGCATGTTTGCTTTCTTTCGATCCATTATGTAGGGTATACTCCATCAAATCCTAAATGGCTAAGATGTGCATGAAATTCAAATTTCATCTAAATATGCACATGTTTATATGGAGTGTGTCCTATATATTGTGGTTAGTCTAACCATGTTGGACCCAATAAGTTTGGGGACCAAGATGTACTTGAATGATGTTTTAGGTACATTGGAGATGCAATGGAGGCTTGTCTCATCTATAAGGAAGGTGTTGTCACCATATGAGGATTGGAGTCAAGCTAGGATGATCGATGAACTCTTATCTCCTACATCAAGCCATTGCCATCTCGGTAACAAGTATCTTATTCATGCACTCTCTTATAGCATCCAACCTCTTGTAGTTTGTATCTTGGCATGAAATCATTTATTTCGAAAATATTGCGGTTCTTGAAAAACCCTTTTAAAAGTAAAACTTCTTATTGAACATTTGAGTAATTTGAGAAGATGCATATGATAGGTTATATATATATATATATATATATATATATATATATATATATCATATTTTATGATTCACCTATCACAAATATGCCCTCTAGCAATTTATTGCATATCAATTCCTCAAAGAGCTCTTGTGTGCAATATTGATGAAATTGCGAAATAAATCCATATTTATGATACTTGTTGCCTTTCTCAAAACACTCCAACTAGCTCTACTTCCCTTATTGTTAGTTGTGATGTTTTTGAGGTTTAACTTGGTTGAAGTTCATTCATATACCATAAGTGAAAATTGGAGCCATAGGCTATATATGCTTCTTAAGCAAACATCCTTTGGTATATTTTATGACTTCATCTTGGATATCTTGTCTTATCTATTTTGTTAACCTCTTGTGTGTGCGTGTTTCTTTATGGATCACTTTTTCCACTTTAGAAACTCATATACATAATAGCGTTAATCCATCATCTTGATATCCTTGTTCTTTGCCGACCATCTTTTACCCCTTTTGTTTTTAGTGGGTTGGTAAAGAAAATTTATTAGTGCTTGGTTTATTTATTTTCTTAATGCACTCATATCTCGTAATCGTTGGACTAAAGTTGTTCTTGATAAGCATACTCTCTTTATCTTAGTTGTGTTCTAAATGATATATAGGGAGTGAGGATTCCATGTTTGTGCATATTATATTCAAATGCAAACATTATAAATTGTGCACGAACCTTGGGGAGCTTTCTTATTTTTAGAAGCACTATATCTCTCTTATCATGATATCTTTGTTTGTCCAATTGGATCTTTGATTGCTTGCTTTATTTGTTGAAGCTCTCTTCACCATGTTATCTTTATGCAATCTTTGATCCTCAATATAGTTTGACTTCCTTCAAGTATTCATCATTGGATATGTGCACTTGATTCCACTCAAATCATGAGAAGTGCACACTTTGGGGAGGAACTCACATTATATTGGCCTTTTAAATTTTTCACCCATTTTGACAATCGATGCCAATGGGGGAGAAGTTTAGAGGGTTTAAAGGAATGGTTTTATACTTAAGTTTGGTTTGTGCTTAAGTGTTTTGCCTCTCATGCATTCCATATTTATATGTCTTGCATGGTTGTTTATATATAGTGGAAACTATCCCAAAGGTTAATCTTGACAATATATGCAATGAATTCATGTTCATCACACGTGCATACATTGTGGGGGAGTTTTCACTATATATATTGGTTCTACTCACATCTCTTGCATTTGTTGTAGTTGTGTGAGTAGAGCCGGTTTTGATATGGGCTAGTAGCTTTGTGTTACTTGACCATATCAAATACAACCTCTTGTATACAACTTATTCTCGGATAAGTTGAGTACTTATTTCTAATATTCATTATATAAACCCTCCTATTGTGGTTGTCATCAATTACCAAAATGGGGGAGATTGTAAGGGTACATTGCCCCTATGTGTGTTTTTGGTAGACAACCCCTATGGACTAATGTTTTCATTGAGTTTATATGAAGGAATATTCCATAGGTACTACTTGCTCTCCATGTGTTGGATTCAAGTATGGATGCCATGAAGATAAAGATATATCTTGTGTATTGGTATCAAGATCATCGGTATGAAGATATATATATGTGATATGATCAATAAGAAGAAATGAAGATGGAGTTCTTATGTGGAACTCAATATTAGCCATGCTCTATCTTATGTGAGTATGTGAAGATACAAGGTTGAGTTGGGCAAGTTCAAGATGAGCATCTCAAGTGAATCACATGCTTGAAGCTTGCCATCCATTTGGTGATAATGGACTAGTGAAGATGTGTATCAATGGAGCTTTCCCATCATAGTGTATGGGGGAGCATTTGTGAGTCTTCACGAAGCAACATTGGTCAAGTGAGGCATTCCGGCTTGAGTGAAGCTTGAAGAGTTATCATCAAGATCAAGCGGGATGTGCAAGTAAAAGGTATGGCCTTGCTAGGTTTTCCTTTTACCGGTCTCAAGGTGGATGTTGGGAGACCGGATTATAGGATAGATAGCCGCACTATTAAGAGGGGATTTCGGTTGAGTAACTTGATCACATCGTCCTAGGGAGCTCAATCCTTTTCATACTTTGCATATCCTTATTGCTTCTTGGTGTTTCTCTATGTGAGGTTCTTGAGCTTGTTGCTAGCTTTACAACAAGCCCAAGTTCATCGAAAACGGTGTTCGCATGCATCTTCTATTGCGTTTTCGAGGTTGGGTGATTTTACCGGTTATTCATGATATAAGGTTCTACCCTTTTATATTCATGATAAAATCCCCTCCTACAGTTTCATGAGTTTGCACTTTCTATTGGATAGCATTTGTTGTTATCTTTCCAACGAAATTAGTTTCATGTCAATCGGAGTTCGGGAGCAATAGTTATTAAAGAAAAGGTAAAAGAAGAAAAAGAAAAAGAAAAAGAAAAAAGGGGACGGCTGCCCGGTTGCCGCCCGGCCTGCCGGACCGCACGCCGGCCCACTCGGTCGACCGGGCAGCCACCGGCCCACGCGCCGGCCAGCCCAGCTGTCCCTCCGGTCCGACCGGATCCGGACTGGGCCGCCTCTCAGCCCCAAGGCCCACGCGGCCTGAAGCCTCCGCGCCGCCCGTGCGCGACTGGGCCGCCGGCTCCCCTGCGCAGCCCGCGCGCCCTCGCCTGTCTGGCCTTCTGGCCGGTGCTGGGCCTCACCGCCCCGCCGGCCCAGCCACAGCCAGCCTCTCCCCGCGCGGCCGCAGCTCTATCCGCCGCCCGTGAGCGCGCTTTGGCCCGCCCGGTTGCCGGGCCGGTCGGACCGGGCCACCGACCGGGCTCCTCGGCGCCCGGCCGGTCGGCCTGGCAACCGGCCCGGGCTCTTTTTCGGGCGTTTTTTATGCATTTTTCACTTGTCTTTTCCCCCAACGGTTTTATTTGCTCCCATGCTATAAATAACCCTTCTTCCACCTTGAGCAACAACTTCTTCCCCTTTCTCTCACCTCCATTGTTGCATTTGAAGAAGTTGCTCTCTCCCTTGATTCCTCCAACCATTCTTGCTCATATTTGAGGATTTGAGAGAGGAGATATAGATCTACACTTCCACCAAACCATTTCTTCTCTAAGTGAGGGAATCTCTTGGGATCTAGATCTTGGAGTCTTTAGTTGACTTTCCCCCTTGTTCTTCCTCTCCAATCTCATCCTAGCATTCGTTGCTTTGGTGGGATTTGAGTGTGAAGGACTTGAACACCTCCGGTGTTCTTGCTTTGCATCATTGCATAGTGTTGAGCTCTCCACCACGATTTGTTCGAGTGAGAGACCGTGAGCTTGTTACTCTTGGAGGGTGACCTCCTAGTTGGCTTGGTTGGTGTCCCGGTGATCTCTTCGTGGAAGATTGTGAAGGGGCCCGGGCTTCTCCTTCGTGGAGCTTGTGAAGTGGTTGTGGAGCTTGCCATCTCCGGAGCGGAGGAAAAGCTAACCATAAGGAAAGGGCCATTATCCTTCGTGGGTGTGGTTCGGAGAATAGGGTGAGCCTTCGTGGCGCGGGGAATCCTTCGTGGGACCTCCACTCCTCCAAACGTGACGTACCTTGTTGCAAAGCAAGGGAACACGGGAATACATCCTCGTCTCCGCGTGCCTCGGTTATTTCTATACCCGAGCTCTCTTTCCTTGTGATAGCCATCATGCGTGAAGTACATATATCTTGCTATCACTTGTGCTACATATATCTTGTGCCTATCTTGCTTAGCTCTAGTTGCTATTGTTACACTTAGTTGAGCTTAGCATATTTAGGGTTTGTGCTTGTAAACTAAACGATAGTTTAATTCCGCATTCTTACAAGACAAATCCGCAAGAGTTTGTAATTGCCTATTCACCCCCCCCCTCTAGGCGACATCTCGATCTTTCAATCTCTCACCACAAATTTAGGATATCTCGTTACTAAAGATAAGACTAAAAAACAAACCATTGTACATCATGTTTTATTGTTATATCTAGATTACTTGGCAGGATTAAGACAAAACAATCTTATCAACCATTACACATGCCCTAAGCTTCCGAGACAAAACATCACTGATAGGCAGGCAGATTGTAAAGGGCCATGAGTGGTGTGTTTTCAGGATATACATCTTTTTAAAAAATAGACCAGATTAAAAAGCAATATCCATCATAAATTTGCTATGATCCATAATAGTTGTCGCCGACTTAGTACAAATTAAGTTATACTTCCTCAGTTTCATAATTTAGTTTGAATTTAAATTAAAACCACGACAAGAATTATGGAATGGGAGGAGTACTAAATGAGGAACATCAAGATGAGATAATTTGGCGCCCCACAATCGATGAGACAACAAGTATGACACCATCCACGCTCTTGGGCCTCGCCTTTCCGATACCTGGACAAAGTTTCCATAGCACAGAAAAATGGTGACCGGCTCCTAGGTAGAAAGCGCCTAAAAACCTGTGACGTGACTTCGACACCATTGTCATCCTTGCTCATTGGAGGTTGTGGAAGGAGAGAAATGCATGTATCTTTCAGCAGGAAGAAAACTCTGTTGATCGAGTGTTCGAGCTGATCATCGAAGATATTAACGTCTAGAGATGAGTGGCCGGCTGCATTGTTAATATGTGATCTAAGTTTCCTCCCTGAAATAGGCCTGTAACGTGTTTATTTTTTCGAAAATGATGTAACGTGTTTGTGTTGTTGTGCCGGTGGTGTTTCTTTGGCGAGGCTGTGTCAGTCTTCTCCTTTGTACTCGCACGAGTACATCGTGTAAGCTGTGTATGCCTTGTACGCCTTTTCTTCTCCTTCTAATAAAAAGTGCGGCCAATGGTCCTTCAAAAAAGTACTAAAAGCGATACTGATAACTCATATAGATCGAAGGAGGCATCTCATATTCCGGATATACATTGCAGAATCTGAACATGATCATGTATATCATCATGTAAAGCTTGATATATATGGCCCGATGCACATGCATTAGTGTCAACGATTTTTTTAGTAGTACTTGTAAGTCCAGTGAGAAGTGTACCATGGAGGCATAATTTCAACTAGTCAGGTTGCAAGCTTGGACATGCATCAGGGAAGTTTTCGCTTTAGCTCAGTCCCTGCTTTGTATAGGTTACTACGTACCTCGAGAGGTACATGGCACACAAAATTATATGGGTTTTCAGCGAATTAAGGACTAACTCTTTCTTTGGATTGTTCAAATAAGGTTGTTTCAGCTGGAACAGCAAAAGTAATTTTTTCTCTAGGCAAAAAGTTTAAATTTTCTCGGCGGAAATGCTGGAAGAAATCCCATACAATGGTTATCTTTGAGCATACAATGGTAAGCTTCCTCATACTTCCTCTCATAAATTAAAATTATGTATACCAAGAGTTAATCTGGGGTGTGTGCTACGGATGTGCCGTTGGGAACATCACGGTGCAAGTTGTGTGCGGTAGTTTGGGTGGTATTACCACTCCCGTCCCAGTTCAGCTTGACACATTTCCTCGCTCAGTATCCCGAGCGGAACCAAGCCGGCACACGGTAGCATCGCTTATTGCGAAGTTTTTGCAATGGTCGGTGCTAGCTACAACTATCCAGCCCGGTAGTACTGCCCTGCTTAGTGTGTGATGCGAAGTGTCTTCGGCTCGGTTCAGTTTTAACAGGCTAAGCGGTAGTGCCGCTCAACTATCACATTTGGGGAGTGGTATAAAAGGAGAATTTCTTCCCCAATGAGTTAAACTCGACTATTCCTCTCTCCTGCATTAATTTTGGATCTTCAGTTCCCTAGATATCTCTACCTACTCACTCATATCCCCGCATAATTGAGGATTTGGAAAATAAATACCTAGATCTACCTTCCACCAAAGAAAACTTGATTCCCCCAATAATCCCTAGTGGATCTTGTTACTCTAGGGTGCCTTGGTGCCCTAGACTGGAGATTTGGTTTTTGAAGCTTGTGCAGCTTCTTGATGGACTTGGGAACCTCCAATTAGTTTGTGGAGAGAGCCCAAACTTTCTATAAAGGTTTCAGTTGCGATCTTCAAGGCCACAACTTAGTGGAGCGTGAGCTCACCTTTGCGTGGCTTGTTCACCGGAGAATAAAATGAGACGTTTGTGATGTTGGTTTTCCTTTATAGCACCACACCCCTCCAACATAGATGTACTTCTCCACAATATGAAGTGCAACATTTGAAAAACATATGTCCTCAGCCGACCACAATCATCATATGAGAAAACCCCTCAAAGCAACAAGCAACAACAAAATTTCTTCTAAATCTATATATCTTTTAAAATATCATTACTATTTTTTGAACAAGAAAGTTGCACCGCTGTTTGATAATTTGCAACAAATATCTACATTTGAGGCTATACATATAGAGACAACTGCCTTGCTCCCGCACGCTACTATGCACTCTTTTTCACTCTGATTGAGGAGCATTGTAGCTTAAGTATTATTATGAAGGCACAATGAGCAAAGAAATTGTAATCCAATTGCCATCAAGGAAAAAAAACACTTTTTTGGACATCATAAACATTAAACCTAGGAATGCATTTCTTTCTATTTCCACAGACGGAAGATGAACTTAGCGTTGTCTTGGACATGAATTAGGAAATCGCTCTTTGTTGCAACCTCAAGGCCGGGCGGCGGGAGGTCCTATGCCCTGCCCTGGTCGGCAGCTTGGACTTGCCGCACACCAAGGCGGTGGTCTTGGGCCGGCCCATTTTACCGGTTTCTCTTTTTCTTCAATTAATTTATGAAAATATATTTTAAAAATAGTTTTTAATCTTAATATTTTTAAAATCCAAACAATCTCCAAAAATGATATTCTTACAAAATTTGTAATTTTAAAAATAAATTTTATAATTTGAAAAAAAATAGTATGACCTCTTTTAATTTGAATTTTTTTCAAAATGAACATTTTTTAATTTCAATAAATTTTCAAATAAACATTTTTTAAACTTGAAAACTTTACAGTAAACCATTTTTAATTTGTAGATCTTAGTTAGTAAATTGAACATTTGTTAAGTTTGCATTTTTAAAATTTGAAAAAAAATGAATATTTTAAAATTTGCGCATTTTAAATTTGAATATTTTTAGATTTTATTTTAAAAAAATTGAATTTTTTTAATCTTTTGATAGTTTCAAGTCTAAAAACTCAAGAAACAAAACAAAAAAAAGAAATAAAATAAAATAGAAAACAAAAACAGAGAAAAAAGAAACAGAAAATAAAAAATAAAAAGAGAAAACGAAAAAAGAGAAAGCCCGAACCTAACTGCATCGGCCAGTACCGCGCTCGGGGTGTGCGGTACGCGCCGCCGACGTGGTCAGTGTATAGTGTTTGCCCGGGCGGCCGCCCTGACTCTGTTCTTACGATTTCTCGCGTATGCGTATTAGCGTGTTTCATTTTGGGCTGGCTCGTTTGATTACAAAAATTAAAGAAACAGACAAACCCAAAAAAAAACTGTTGGGCCATGTTGCGTTGCCTATTGGGCTGTGGGCTGCCTGGGTCGAGTCGCTGCCTCGCTGAGCGTGGAACCGCTCGTTCCCGTCCCAGAGGCAGACGAGGCACAGAAACAGAACCTTGGCTGCGGCGGCAGAGGATTCCAGGGACCCGCCGGTGAGCCTCCCGCCGGCGAGCTGTCCCTGCACCTCTGTCCCTCAAGCGTGGCGCGGGCCTGGGCGACAGCCGACAGAAGTTCCATGGCGCGGCCGTTCATCAGTTGAACCGTTGGCGTGCAAGCGAACGACGACTGGCCGGGCGGCGGGCCGGCGGGGCGCTTCTCCTGTAGTCCTGTTCTTCCACTCCTGCCGGTAATTTATTCAATTCATTCTCGTATGGCTACAACCAGTCAGTTATGAACTTGTGGTATTGTGATGTTCATCTCACAATATAAATCTGTTTCTTTTTGGCTCCCAAGGGCCAAGGGTGAGGGGCCAGATGTGTTTAGTCCATTGTGTTACGGTGTTCCGTGTTTAAACCAAAGTTGTTCAGAATAAAATTTTACATGAGTTCTGGCAGCAGCGAGTGACAGATGTGTAGAATGTTATTGCATTAATAGCTGAAAAAAAAAATCCTGTTACATCTGCTTCATCCATTCTAGATTGAAATTGGGGATGAACATATGAGGCAGCTACTGAAGTTTATGTTGTCTCATATATCCTTTCTTCTAAGGTATCTTACATTTTCGGAGAAAAAACATTATCCATCTCAACTAAACTTTCAGAGTCAAAGTTTTAGAGATTATATTTCTCTTCTGCATCAACGTTTATTAGGCTTCAGAGTTTGCCCGATTTTAATTTTTTTTTCGCGCTACATATTTCCCAAAGTAAATGTCGAATATGAATTCTCTAAAACAGCACTACAGGTTTTCAACGACAGGGGCTTTACTGTAAATGTTGCTATGCAATTTTAACCCCCTTATAGAAGAGAATAGCCACAATACCACTAGTTAAAATCGAAAGTTCCAAAATACCACTAGTAAAAACCAAAGTGCTAAAATAACACTCTGCTTTGATTTTTTCATGCCAAAATAACACTACCGTTATTTTAGCATGGGCTCTCAGGTCGTGAGGTATCAGAAGGGGAATTTTGCATTTAACGGTAGTGTTATTTTGGCAAGAAAAACCAAAGCTGAGTGCTATTTTGACACTTTGGTTTTCACTAGTGGTATTTTGGAACTTTTGGTTTTAACTAGTGGTATTGAGGCTATTCTCTCCTTATAGAATCCCAAGAAAAAAAAAATCTTTGAATTTTTGTACGGCCTTGTTGGTTTTTAAGGTTTTCTCCCAGCGACCAATCCAACCGTACGCCGGCGCCGCCCTGCAAGACCCCCCGCGTCGCCATGGACCGCGAGGCGCTGCGCATGGTCTTCTCGCCAGAGTTCTGGCGGATGGGCGTTCTCTGGACCCTCTCCCTCCTCTACTCCTACCTACTCCTGTTCCTCCACGGCCGGACCGCCACCTATCGCCGCCGGAGAGATGTAGGTGGGCGTGATAGCGGCGGCGGCGGCCGTCCCATATGCGTGGTCACCGGGGTAAGCGTGAACAGCCTTGCCTGCGTTTACCTATTGTCTTGTTTCCCGTGCTGTGTGTTGTGACTTGTGACTGACGGCGCTCCCTTGATGCTGTATGCCTGCAGGCGACGTCGGGGCTCGGCCAAGCGGCGGCTGCTGCGTTGGCGCGAGAGGGCTACTGCGTCGTGCTCGGTGAGTCGCGTGTATCTTTTGTTCTTGTGTGGACATTTCGTCGAGCACTTGGTGCGCCTTTGTAGTCTGTCTCGTGCGTATCGCCCAACTTGCCAACAACCATTAGGATATGATGCTCTAGTGTTAGTTTGATGGTTTCCTTGCTACTTTGTGTGAAATATCGCGCCTACAGACTTCTATGCTCACATTCTTCAGCAAAGCCCTATGACTGCAGTCTGCAGAGTGTGTTCTTTCTCGAAAGCCATGGCCCACGTTCTTTGATGAATCTGCAAACACCCGTGTCATGTTTCGTGTTATAGTATCAGCTAAACTTGCATCTCGAATTCTTGATTGCATTATGTTCCTTCTTTATTCTCATCGAATTAGTTCATCCTTGTCCGGAATGTAGTTTTTTGCGGACTAAAATGATATGGATTATTTTTGTGTCAGCTGGACGATCTGCACAGTTGCTATCTAAGGTATTTTTCGAACTCAGCATTGGGTGTCTGTTTGCTCATGTGTGCCATTTTCATCACCGCTGCACTCCTTGTAAAACAGACCACGCGAGAAATTCGAAGGCAACAGCCTGATGCCTGCCTTGAAGCGTTTCAAGTGGACTTGTCATCTTACATGTCAATTAAGAAGTTCGAGACTTCGCTTAGTCAGTGGATTCGAGACTCAGATCAGGAGCCTTCCATTCAGCTTTTGATAAATAATGCTGGGATGCTTGCGAAATCGCATCGACTTACCGAGGATGGGATTGATGAGTATGTACTGAACTTGAATTTATTCTTGTGAAAAAAAAACTCTGTTCCCCAGACCACATTCTCCTCTAGTATCAGCATTACTTATGTTTTTCTTTATCTACTAGAAAGTTGTCCAAGTGAACCTTAATGTTGCAACTTTCAGAATGATGCAGACAAACTACGTTGGTCCATTTATGCTGACCAGCATTCTTTTACCACTGCTGAAGAACAGCCATGTACCATCCCGAGTGGTTAATCTAACATCTTTCACACACAGATGTGGTAAGTTTGGTGTCTTTTTATTGAAAATAATACAGTACACAAACTGTATGAACTATCTCTCAGTCTAGGTCAAACAATTGTGGCATTGGTTGTCTTTCCTTTTTTTAAAAGCCAGAGGCTAGTCTCTGTAGGTCTGGTTATTTTTTGCTTGTAGCTAGCTGTCAAACTATTTTGTCTGCGGATTTCTTGGTTGCTATAATTCTATTGCGGTAATCTTGTTGACCACATATTTCCATGTTGCGTCTGTTTTGAATCTGGTGTTTTATATGTACAGTACCATTTGCTAAGCTTTGGAACTTTGCTCTAGCAGCAGAACTTAGTTTCGACTCCAGATATATGATACCACCATTGTACCAGCTTCCCTTTCTTTGCCTGTAAATTTCTTTTTGATTAATGCAAATTTTACATGTCCAGTGTCAGAAATTGACGTATCTGAAGAGGCACTACGAGGAGTAAAGTTTGGTCAGCGTTCAGTTGGTGGAAGTTACCCCTTAGCCTCTACTTATGAGTATACCAAGTGTATGTCTTGCTGCTTTAGTTTTCGCTTCATGCAGCTCTTATCTAATAAAATATATCGGTTTCATTTTTTTTGCAGTTTGTTTACTGATGTTCTCATATGAACTTCATCGACAACTTCACCTCTTTTCTGGTATTTCCGTCATGTATGTGTCAATCTTTTCTTTTCTGCCTTCCTTCCATTTGGTATTCTTGCAGTCGTATTTGATTCCCATGATATGACATGTATCAGAGCTTCTTGCCCATTTCCACCAAGTAAACCTCTACTCAAACATGTCTGATCCAAATGTCGATGTCTTTGCGGAATATTATACAGTACTTAAATAGTTGTTCAGTTATATTTGACATGCAAGGATAGTTTCCAGGGTTCATGTTAAACTGAACCTTTTGCGGCTACATTACATGCTTTTGTGTACCTTGAGATTTTCTAATAGTTCATTATTTGAAATCCGTTCCTTCCCTTATTTGAAGTCTTACATTCCATACTACTAGGGCTGCCGACCCTGGTGTGGTAGAAACAGGCATCATGCGGGAGCTCCCTCCATGCCTTTCTCGGTTCGCCTTCTTTGTTTTGCGTGTCATGAATCTCCTACAGAAGCCTGATATTGGGGTCGACGCTGTCATTGACGCTGCCTTGGCACCACCTGTAAGCTTCTTGTCAAATCCTCGCAAAGTTGCCATTTAGCAGCGAAAGACGACGTATCTATATCCTACTTACTACCAACCCTGAGTTTGAGTTGTGTGGTGTGTTCATTGCGTTGTAGGAAGCATCTGGGAAGTATTTCTTTGGAGGGAACGGAAGGACCGTCAGGTCTTCTGCGCTGTCCTATGACATGGAGGCGGCCAAGAAGTTGTGGGCAGAATCTTCAGCGTTGCTCCAGGAGCTCCAGCTTAGAGACTATGAATTTAGGAGGAATTGAACCAGCTTGTAAATTTGAGATAGTTAGATGAATTCACAAGGAAACCTAACAGTAGATGATCAGTAGCACAGACCATTTTTTTTTTTGAGGGATTTCTTTTTTAGGGAAGTTCACAGAACCATTCTTTTTTGGCCTGTCTTGCTGCGTACCTTTTGTTTTGTAGGAAATAACTTGGGAAAAAAGAGAAGGGGTTTCCTTTTTTTTTTGAATAAAGAGAGGCGCCAAATTTCATTCAGCTCAAACAGTACAATACCCTGAAGATAGAAGTTTTGGAATCGTAGAACTATAGGGCAACTGCCGTGACGATGAGCTGAATTTATACAACTAAAAATAGGCTCAGACTGAGATTGTCTGATCGCCTGATGTGCACAGTTGTGAGCAACTCCGTTTATATCTCTTTTCATGTGATAGATCTTTCAATGTAGCTCCCTGCAAATATGTTTGTGCTTTGCTACCTGCTCTCTAATCTCCCAGGGAACCTGTGTACTTGAAGTTGAAGCTACTGCAATCGCCCTCGTCAAGCTCAAATTATCAGTAAGGAAGGTGACTTGATAAGCTTGAACCTGATTTGCAATGTGCGCCGCAAGAAGTAGGGCAAGTGCCCCAGCATGAAGCGGCGACGGAGACTTCTCCGCCGAGCTTGAACGAGTATTGTTGCCTGAAGATTGCCTTGTTGAAGTTGACAGTAGACTCCTAAACCTGTTAGTGTTCTTCCCTGAGTACCTGGGACTTTTTTTTGTCTTCCAAGCTGCATCGGAGAAAATCTTGTTTCCTATAATTGCCATATCAGTTTTGATTGTCTCCCCAAGTCTGGCGCCTAGATCCTGGCCTTGACCTTCATCTCTATTACCTGTATTGCTATTTGTGTTGATATCTCGGCCAATCCTGTGAAATGCTCCATCAACCTGCAACCTATTCTTTGAAATCTGCAATACATCCAACATCTCCATATTCTTGTTTGCCCTATGATATAGTTGCTTTGGATTGATGTCTTTTTTATTAAACAAACAGTCATTTCGAGCTTTCCAAATGCACCACATAAAAGTCAAAATATTTTCAAGTTTGGCATAAAGATGATCCATATTTAACATATTCAAAAGCAGTTGAGTGAGAGAGTCTGTATTTGCAACGAGTAAGTCAATTCTTATGTGCCAGGGTTCACAGAACCAAGCAGCTCTTGCAAAGCTACAAGTGAAGAAAAGATGTATTTCATTCTCCTCTACTCCACACCTACAACAAAGTTTGCTAATATGCTTGCTATATTTACCTGCTCGCGCACCTGTAGGCATTGCTTTCCGAAGTAATCTCCACCCAAAAGCTTTGACTCTCGGGATTATTTGCTTGTTCTTCCAGATTTGGTTTAGCATCTGCTTAGTGGATGGATGCACCTGGCTTGGTTTTGGCTCTCCATGGTCCTGCAAATATTAAAGACAGGCATGATATGCACTTTTCGAATTACATTTACCCGTAGGCGTTAGTTTCCAACATAAAAAATATTCATCCTGCGAACAGATGATTGGCGTGTTCTTTATAGTGGTCGCCATAGGAGGTTGGAAGAGAGAGTCGATGAGCTGATGGTTCCAGGCTTATTTAGTAGGAGTCCACAAATCTTTATCTTGGGTTGGGTAAGAAAAATTTTCAGGCTGAATGATAAGATAATCATAGATATGAGTCCAATCTTTGCACCATGGTGAACTTCAAATGGAGATGCAGCCCCGTTTGGTAGACTGAATGTGCCTTAAGAATAGGCAAGACTTTGATTATGGAAGCCCAGAAGGTAGACTTAGGTATATTAGTATTTGGGCGCCAAATAGAAGAATCGGGGAAGTATTTAGATTTTAACACTGCATGGAGAAAATCGTTTGATTGATCCGCAATTCTCCAAGCTGCCATAAGGATGAGCCCATGATTTATAGCTTGTAAATTCCTAATCCCAAGACCCCCTTCATTTTTTTGGAGAACAAATGTCTTTCCAAACCCTCAAACAATGACTTCTCAAATTAGTTTCCTGTTTAATCAAAACTTGCTTTTGTAATGTTTCTACACAAGAGTAAATAAAAATCACAGGCGGTCATCTTTTTCTCGTTAAATTTCATGCTAGCTAAATTAAGCACATGCAATAATGATCAGGATTTCGGTAGATTAACCTACTTTTGACAAAGCAAGTAACGATTGGTTTGCACGAACGATCGACCACTACTGATCCAAAAGATAAACTCATTCTTATCGAGACCATAAGAACACAGCGTCACAGTTCAACAACTGATACGCCTCAACTGTATGCATACACATCCACAAACAGCATGTTTACATGCATACTTATTTCAGACGGCAATCTATTCTTCACTTTTAAAAGTACATGATATCACTCGCAGTATATAGACTCTAGGTCCCAACCAAAATTAACTGCAACTTTTTATCCACCGAACAAACACATTAACAGAAACGAATAGGTTCTACAGTCTTTTAGTTCAGGTCCTCAGCAGACCACGCACTCTGTTGCTCTCACCTGCAAAATTGGTCCAGTAAGCATCGTACTCTGAGGGCGGCGGGTGCACGGGCCTTTCCTTCCATCAGTTGCTGGTGCTCGCCGGGCGGTAATACTGGTAGTAGCCCAGCACCGCGAGCAGGGCGACAAGCACGGCAACCGCAGCCATCGCCGCAGCTGGGGTAGCCCATGACCAGTACGACTGGGCTTTCTTCCTCTTTAGGATTGCCTTTGGCAGCGGGGCCTTGCTCTTGGTGAATGCACTTCTGGACCGTACTCTCTCCTTCTGTTCTTTGTTCACTGTGACAGAAACTGGAGCCAAGTCCTCCTCCGCTTGGGTTTCTGCTGCTTCATCAGACTTGGTGTCCGAGTCAGTTGGCTCGTCGGTCTCCCCATTCTTCTTCTTGATTTTCTTCTCCTCTTTCTGAAAAAAGTTTGGTAACATGGTTACACTACCAGGGGAGAGAGAGAGAGAGAGAGAGAGATGATGTGTCTACCTTAAGCTTCTTCTCAGCTTCCTTTTGTGCTCGGGCTGCAGCCTTCGCTGCTTGCTTCTCAGCCTGCTTCTTCTTCCTTTCCAAAGCAATTTTGTTCTTCTCAATTTCCTCCTGTCTCTTGATCTCTTTCAACTTTGCTACATCAACCTCTTTAGGCTTGGGCTTCTCCTTGGCAGGCTCAGCCTCATAGACATCATCAGCAACCGCAGCAGCTTTTACCTTGGAAGATGCCTTTGCAAGGGGCTCATCTTTGGGAGCACCGGCTTGGGGAGCAACAGCTTCCTTTGCTGGTTTTGAAGGCACCTTTGATGGGATAGGCTCCTGCACCACAGGTGGTGCTGGCTGGTGTGTTTCGATAAATATGGGCTTCTCGTCAGGATTCCTCATCCGGCCATCCCGGGTCAGCTGCCGGCCATTAAGGGAGGTGAGGGTCCGCTTCTCATAGTCCTCTCTAAAGGCCTTGCTGCCACACCATTCTGTCATGAACTTCTCAACCTACCAAAGTATAATAATAATAAGTATGGACATAAGGAAGTCAACGAAAGATGGAAGTTACAGGAGATGGTTGTAGAAGCAAACCTCAGTCTTCTGGAGCTCTTGCAATTCTTCCACCTCACTCCTAGAAGAATGTTCCCTAGCTCTGTTCAGGACATTGCGATTTTGATAGAAGGATGCGTTCTGATAAAAGATTAAGGCAGCATTATGAAAACATAGTGCCCACATAAGTATTAGAAAAGAACGAAAGAATTTGCAAACACAGTGTGGTAGATGAGTACAGACTTCCTATAAAGCATGTTTCACCATTAGCACCAAGTGACTAGAATATCCAAAGTAAAATTCAAACCAATAAGATTCAAATCACCTAACACGGTTTCCATAACATTAGACACCCAAGAACGAAATGCACATATATGGATGCAGAGAATTCATCTTATCAATATGTGGTGGAGACAGAGAGCATCAGGTTTAAAAAAGGCTGGTGGATCAAAGATATTCATCTTCAAGCTCGAGGGAAAGAAATCAAGGTGCTGCGCAGGCAAGCCATGGGAAAGATGATGCCCCATTGCATACACATTTAATGAAAACTGCTACACAACTATAGTACTCCTAATTAAAGAAATCGGGCGGTCCCAAACTCTCAATAACATTACAAGACCAAACATATAACCAGGAGCATGAGATGTTTTAGGTATGCTGACTTACGTTAGCATCTCGTGCTTTTCTCAGTTCGTTCAATGAATCGTACGCCTTGTCCTTTCTGGCGGTGGCTGCGTCTAAATCTTCTTGAAGCGCTTGATACTCAGCATCAACAACCTTTAGCTCATCCTCCAGGACCTTAATCTTAGACCTGACTTCTTGGCGGTCCTTCTTTACTCCATCCAGACCCTCCCCAATGATCTGAAGGCGAAGTTACAATCAAAATGCTATCTTAGTATTATTTATTTAGGAGGTAAATGCACAAAGTGTGAAGTTGCAGCACAGAATACTTACTTTGACCTGATCCTGTATGGCGTCTCTTTCAACCACAGTATCTTGCAATTTAGCTCGCTTAGCAGCATTGGAAGAGACCTTTGGCCTGGTTTTTTCAAGATTCTTGATTTCTTTGATCAACCGCTTCTCCTCGTCGAAGGGTATGCTCTCATGAGCTATGCGGTGTTCCAATCTCTTGATCTACGGAGAATAAATGGAGAAAAGACACACATATAATTAATTAAATTAATTAAAATAATGAATGATCAGAGGCTGACTTATCAAAGGCTTGATCATACCTCTTGCTCAAGCTCTTCAAGTGAAGAGCACAAACCTGCACTCTCCGCCCTCATAGAATTATTTTCGTCACGGAACTTGCCTAAACGGTTTCTAAAAGGTTCAATCTCCTTCAACTTCACATTAAATGCTTCATTATATTGCCTGTTCTCAGCACTCAACGGCTTAAGCTCCGCGATAATGGCGGAACGCTCAGTCTGCATAGGAAATACTGTATTGAGTTACATCTCGATAGTTAAAGCTCATACATTTATCTCCTAGTTTTCTACTTCAATGAGAAAACATGTACAGAAGTAGTATAGCACAAATGCTAACTTTTATGAAACTTCTGGTCAAATTAGAATCAAGACTAAGAGTAGTAGATTCAAATTCTATGAAAATGAGCATTAAGAACAATACCTTCTTAGCTTTTATAGCCTCAAAAATCTTTGACCGAGCTTGGATCTTATTTTGGAAGTCCTTGTCAGCCTGCTCGAGTTTTGCTCTGAGCTTAGGGTCCTCAAATGAGCGGATCTTGACAAAGTAGAAGGTGTAAGTTTGCTTAGGCTCAGGCCAGTCCTCCACTGCGTCCTTTGGAGGTGCCAAGTCATTTGTGGCATTTGCTGCAACTTTGCCATTGTCTGCACCAAAAACAGCTGCTTCCTCACGCTCCTTTGCAGTCGCTTTACTTTCCGTGTCCTGGAAAAGGGGCACTTCTGCATCAGCTACTTTAACCTGCACTGGTGCGGCTTCGACCTCCATTCCCATGTCCCTGCAGATAGATCGCACATAAACTATTATCAAAACTGGCAACCATAGCAATGATCTTAAGAGAAAATGGTGTCTCGGTCTACTTGGCTATTTTGACTCCTCATCCTCAAAACTTAGGGGGGGAGTACTACAGTTTGTGCATTGAGTGAGCAGTATAGAAAGCAACCAGCACAAATTCTACGCGGCCTATCAGGAAAAAGAGCTGTTTCAGGCATTCCCCAGGAACTCAATAACAACAAAAGGTGTATGGCAGAGCATTTTTTGCTGTAGACGAAGTCCTCGCGGACCTCAGGCATGTTCATCTCAAAAGCTAGCAGATTAACAAAGCCAGTATGTTTCTTCCTTTTGCGCCCCTCAAATGAAGAGTTAAAGGTAGTTACGTTACATATAGGGGGAGGGAGAGCTACGTGCCGACACAGTTCCGGTCAGGGTTGAGTTATCGGCCTTGCAAGGCAGGCAACACATGGTTTTGCGGAGTGCAGGTAATAAGTAAAGAGTCACATTGTGCAGCCAAGGCGGAGGTGCATACACTAAACCACTGATCTTCAGACGCATGCAGGCTACCATGGCAATGGGCATTATCTGGTTATTGTGGGAGTACTTTATTTAACCATGGTTAGTGCTGTGTATGTTTCCGGTGGGAAAAAACATGCATCAGTTGAGCAAGACCATGTGTGCACGTGATTTGGACTGAATATAGCCAATCAGCATAGTCATTGTCAATTTAAGGAAATGTTGGACCTGGCAATAAGAAGAGTCGAGTGGAAATCATAACTAGCCTTATTGGGTGTCAGTACTAGCAGAAACAGAAAGAGCTGGGAATTTAAAACACGGAGGCTAAAGCGATAGGATGGGTAGTTATCACCGGATAAGGTCATGCTTCACTTGTCATCAATAATACCTCTATTTCTTCCGAGAGAAGGAAACACGTTCCCATATGTTACCCGATCTAGTTGGCATGAACCATCCTACGTTGTTCGGGAACAAAGTCATCACACACACACGCCTCCTAATCCAGTTCGTCGTCTACCATGCTACGTGTATCAAACTGTACGAAGTCTCGTCGCTACTAGTAGTACAGATCGCGCACAGGTCAGAACTCGTGGAGGGCGCGGAGAATTCCGCATCGGAAGCACCACGACGATCCCGAAACCCAGCTCCGACGCGGATCCTGTACATGGTCAACCCCGGGCGTGATCCACGAGGCGCCGCGGGATCGCGAACCCCGTCGCGGCAGCAAGCAGTCGCAGTTGAGCCGGACAGGCCGATCCAGATCTGCCGGGCTAGCTGCCGCAGTTTCTCCGCCCCGCGCGTCGTCGCATTGCCCGATCCGCCGGCAGCCGCATCGGGCACCGCTGACGGCAAAACGAAACCAAGCATAGACCAGAAGAAGAGATAACATGTATATCGGTTCGAAGTAGCGCATCAGATCACGGGCGCTTCGCCATGGAGGACGAAGACCGCACGGATCGGGGCAGCTCGAGGGGACGATGCGGGCAAGGGCGGGCGCGGGAGCTCACCTGGGGAAAGGCCGGGAGGGGAGGGGTGATCCGGCCGCCGGGGCCGGGCGCGCTGCGATCTGGCGGCGCGGTGGTGGCGGAGCGGGCAAATCTGGGGAGTGGGGATTTGGGGGTTAGAGCTGCGTGGCCGGAAGAGGAAGGGGAGGGGCGGGTTATAAATACGGGGGCCGGCCTATGCCTATCTATCTCATCTTCGTCTTCTTCGATCGCCGGTTTTTGTCTGGTTGCTGCTATTGGTATTGACAGGAGGAAATTACCGGTCCGCTTCCTCTTCCGCGCCCGGCACGCTCGCCTCGATCGGGAAATCCCGACCCAGCCCAGGGCGGCGGCGGTGACTCGGGGGAGGGTCGTCGTGTCATCGTGTGGCAGCTGGATGAAACGTGGCTGTGGGGCTGCGTCGGTGGAACCCAGCTGGAGGGATGATCGGATAGAGGTTGCCGGTTGCGAAGCCACGTCACGGGCATCTTCACTCACGTTCATAAGAGCATCTCCACTCGTTGACGCTCCCCACGGCCAAATCCGGCGATTTTTTCGTTCGGATTGGACGAAAATTTGGCCTGGGGAGACCCATTTTCCCAGCCGCGAGTCCAGGATGGATGTAACGTATACGGCGAATTCAGACAAAATTTGGCAAGTTCGTTCAAACATAAGCAAAATTTAATGATATTTAACATATAGAGGCGAGTTCGTACATAAATAGACCGAATTCGTACATATATTTAAATTCGGCGATTGGCAAACTAAAACTTAAACTAAAAAGCGGCCTCCTACATGCCGAAATGGCGGTAGAAGGCCATGTAGTCGCCGCCATCGTCGTCGTCGCTCGAGCCGGCGAATACTGACCGGCGGCAGGCTTTTACAGCGCGCGGAAGACGATGCGATGAGGACGACGATCGGTGTCTCTCGCCAACAAGTTGGGCCACCAGACGCGCGGGAAGTTTCCTCGGCGTTTCCCGCGCTTTCGTTTCGTCCGGACTCCCCGAGCGCTCCCAGGGGGCCGGGGATGGCGTGGCCTCGCCGGATGGATGAAGGGCCAAATCCGGACAAAAACGAGGAACCGGGGGCGCGACTGAGCCGAATTTCGCCGTCCGGATGACAAAACGTGGTCCTGGGGGCCTCGTCAGGGAGACGAGTGGGGATGCTCTAAGGGCATCTTGAGCGGCTCGATGCGACCGTTTGCGTTCGCACCCGGAAATGCGTCTCCACCCTGCTCCAGCGGGGCGACGCATCTTGTCCGGGGCGTCCGCAGTCATCATTCTTCCTTTTTACCGCCTGCATCCGTGATGACCCACAAGTATAGGGGATCGCAACAGTCTTCGAGGGAAGTATTACCCAATTTATTGATTCGACACAAGGGGAGACAAAGAATACTTGGAAGCCTTAACAACTGAGTTGTCAATTCAGTTGCACTGGAAACAAACTTGCTCGCAAGAGTTTATCG